>NW_015386952.1:465015-476935 GCF_001527695.2 Protobothrops mucrosquamatus
CCGTGCGCAGAGCGTCCCGGTCCAGAAAAGGACGCAACTGGTGGATCAGGCGAACCTGATAAAACGCCCCCCTGGTCACGGCCGACAAATGATCTTCCAGTGTCAGCCGTGGATCCAGGAGGACACCCAAGTTGCGTGCCTTCTCTGAGGGGGCCAAAATTTCGCCCCCTATAGACAGCGATGGAGTCAGCTGACTATGTACTATATATGAATAGTGGTCATTTACTTTTATATTTATATTCAGCACCTATCCATTCTTAAACGTCTCTTATTTTACCACACACATTTAAGTAACCTATGCCCCTGACATTCAAGAATTGTGTTCCTTCTAAATATACTCAGATCTCACTTTCACTTTACAAAGAAGCAGAAGCATGTTCATCTACATAACTGTTTTCACTTCTGTTGACAGGCATCCATGCTTGTCAGACAATGCAACAGACCACATACTTCCCACTATTTGTTTATCAGCATTTCAACATCTTAAAATAGCTCCAATCATTTCCCCACCTTTATTAAACATTTGACCAAAGTATAAACTTTCATCTATTTCATAAATATTTTTTATTTATATATATTTTGTAATTGTCCATGTGATTTTTTTCCTGAAATATCTTAAGCCTTAATGAATTAATATTCTGATGCACATGTATACATATTTAATATTGACTGAGAATCATTTGGGTTCTTAGCCAACAACGTGGCCTCATTTGTATACAGATATATATTTTCATGTCCCACTCAATACATCTGTATTGTCACAAGTGTTCAAAATACAGTTATTCACAAATACATTAAACAACTAAAGGAGACATCACATTATTTGTTTTACTCTGTTCTCAACATTGAACCATTGGATAAACGTTCATTTTTTTTCTCACAAATGTTTTATTTATATCTTCCTCTTACTATATTCAGAAACCAGCCATTAACTTTGTTTCATGCAAAATATTCCATATTTAAGACTATTACAATTTTGTGAACCCTTTTGAATTTTCAATATTTCACCATAAATGCAACCTAAAATATGATCTATTTCCACACAAATCCTTTATCTAAAACTAGATAAAGCACTTAAGCAAATGAGTCAACATTATGCTTATTAATTTCTTTATTGAGGAAAATGATCCAAAGCTACATATTATTCAAATAAATGATACTTTCAGATTTATATTTATTCCCTTGCTGCATATACCTGTATGTAGATAGCCCTATGTTTAAACTACATATGTAAAATACATCTTTTTCTAAGCTGTTAATACACTTTCTTCTCATTCATTCTTGACTCTTCAAATACCTTGTTTCCCCCATTAAGCCTATGCAACTAAATAAGGTCAACAAAGAATTACAAAGATTTTACTAACGTCAGTGCTAGTCTGAAGTACATTCTGAAACTTCGAATTGATAAAAAGTTTCCAACTGTTAGTACTACTAACCAGAACACAACATGCAATTATCACAAACCTATGGATTTCTATTTTTATACAGCACCAATAACAACCAAATCATTCTTTCTGATGTGAAGTACACATAGCCCTGTTATAATTAAAGCTACCCCTCAAATTGTCTGCATCTATTCTTACCTGTATGTATAAATGTAATAAATAAACTCTACTCCATAAATTCAGGCAACTTTCAGAAACACATATCTATTTCTTTTTATTTCGCTCCTTAATCCATGCACTTGCCTATGTATTCTTTTTACCTTCCAAGTTGCAATCTTTCATATGTCACGTTGGGCACATAAATATTGATTTCCAGTATTCATCTTGGCTTTAGTTAATCAAGGTATTCACATAACCATTTTAGTAATACAAATTATATGTAGACTAGGGCAGGGGTCCCCAATCTTGGCAACTTTAAGACCTGTGGACTTCAACTCCCAGAATTCCCCAGCCAGCATGGCTGGCTAGGGAATTCTGGGAGTTGAAGTCCACAGGTCTTAAAGTTGCCAAGGTTGGGGACCCCTGGACTAGAGTATTTGTCTTAACTGTAAGCTATAAACAGCATTTCCTAACCAAGGTAAGAATAATATCAATCACTATCTTTGCTGTGACCAGTATGTCAGAGGTTCAACCAAACCCAAGTTATCCAGGGATTGCTCACATTAGTTTTTACAAACTAGGATCTTTAATCCAGAGACTACCAACATTTGGCTCCTACATTTCCACAACTGGGAGTTAAATGTACTGACACACATTTAAGATGCTCGTATTTTAGAAAAATACCAGATTTGCAAGTGATCTATCTTCTGTAAGATTACATCTATATATGTTATAAAAACTCTAATCCAAATGCTGACATATATAAAATAATGTGTAATGAAAATATTTTTAAAAAGACCGACTTCTGGTTTTACTAATATTTCTTGCTCATACTCTGTAGAGTCATCCTTAAACATTGGTGTGTATTTTTTTCCTTTTATATTGGTTTTCTGTTCTTGTTCATTTTTGCTCATCATTTTATACTTTTGAATAAAGAATGTGACTTAGAGCAACAGAAGAAGATTAAAGGCTTTAATACTCTAATTTTGGAACAACGTTGAATAGGATTGTATCGTGGTGTCATAAAATATGCTGGAAATGAAGGGTGATTCATATATTATTATCTGAACAGCTTGAAGCTTCATAGTTATGTGTTCCACTTGTATCTTCTTCATTAACCTAAGGAAACTTACCATCTCTAGGAAACTTTTTTCTAAAAAAAAAACCAAACTCTAGAAGTTGATCAAGCATTAAGATTTAAATCTCAGAAAATACACAGAGAGAGTTCCTATCAAACTGAAATGAAATCATTTATGTAGAAACATAATTATTTCTTATTTCTCCTGTTTTATTCAGACTTTCTTTTGCTTCCCAGCCTCTTTAATTTGACTTTCTAAAAGAAGCATTTAACGCCAAAGTTAATCTTATATCAAAGTTAGATTGCTATATTATTTGTCTTCCCTAATTGAAACACACAACACTGAATGAACTTTCATGATTTGGTCATGTTAAATTGGGAAAACATGATGACCAACATATTTATTCATCAGACATTATAATCAATAGCATCTCATGTTGGAATTGATAGTTGCAAAGATCAAAGAAAAACAGGAACAAATTCTTAATACTCGTGATGTACAATAAATATATTAAAATCATCCCAATTTTAAATTTTGAGAGTCCATAGTCAAAGCCACTTTGTTTTATTCAATACAGTACCCCTTCTATCATATAAAAAACACCCTGTAAGTTGCCGCATAAATGGGCCCAAATGGAGCAGCTGAGAAATGAACAGGAGATATCAGTTTATATGTAAAACAGATTACAAGTACATTATCAAATAATCACTGTAATGTAATAAAAACCCATTGTGCTTGTTGAGACCTTTTGAGATAATCTGAAATCTTTTGACGTGTGTAAATTCTTTCACTTAGTGGTGCTATTAAACTGATTGTTCCAAAATGCTTACTTTGAGATCCACAATAGGGTGTCCTGGGAGGTTGAAATGGTCTGACATTACTTTGTCCTTGTTTTGAGTCCTGATGTCAAACTCATCTTCATTCATTCTGTTTACACATTTGTTTCATTTGTTCCACACAGAATCCAGAAAGACACTGCTATTAGATGATGGCACATATCATATTAGAGAAAAACCATGTGAAGGACCTTCTGAATTTATATGTGATGGTGTTATTGGTAAAGAGGAGGGAACAAAGAAAGTATCTGAGTTAGTTGCAAGGTCACAGCTCACAAAAGATGCGCCCTTTAATAACATTTGTTAGTCAGAAAAGCTCCTCCTGACTATTCCTGATGTTTAATTCATAAATGTTACAATAGACTGCTCAGCCAACATTGTTCTTGTTACTCTTCGGATCGAATAAATCTTTGCATTTTTGCTAAAATTAATTCTGTATTCTGCCCTAGGCTCCTTGGAGAGACAAGGCAGCACATACGAAAATCAACAACACCTTCCCTCCCAGCCTCTAAAAATGGTCACTGTGTATTTGCACTGTACAAATGCCCGATTGCTTAGCAATTTTCCTTAATTTTAATCCAAATCTAACAACAAAAATGGTAGTACTCACAAAACAATGTGAGAATATTTCAATCTCTCAGGATATTTGACTGAGTTTAAAGTGTCCATTCAAAGAAAGACTGCTTTTGAACTACAAATTATTAAAGATTCAATATTACTATCTTGCACGTGAAGAAAATTGTGAATGCCCACTCTTAATAAAGAAATACTTTCTGTTTATATTTTCATTCCCTTTGACTCTTACTGTCTGAAAGTTTCCTATCATTGTATATACCATAATTGCAACTCACCATTTATGCTGGTCTACAATAACTATAATAAAGATTTCACTGATGTTCAACATTACATGCTTTTGATTCTAACTTTAGTTGTTTTGTTACAGAGGTAATTCATAGTTATTCACCCTAAATTTTATATTTATTATTCTTTATGAATGATATGATAGAAGGTGTTGAAGCCATAGGAACCTTGGGAGGAAGTGATCATGCAATATTGGAATTCAACATTATGGAAGCACAAGCAATAGAACACAGACAAACTAGAGTCTTGGACTTCAAGAGAGCTAATTTCAATAAACTTAGGGTTTGGGAAGGATTCCATGGATGAGAATCCTCTAGGAGAAAACAACTCAAGAAGCTTGGGAAATTTTGAAAAGTGAGATAATAAAAGCCCAGTCTAGCACAATACCAACAAAGAGGAAAAATAACAGCTCTCAAAAGAAACTAGCATGGCTGCATAAAGAACTCTCTGATAAATTGAAAGATAAAAAGGACAAGTATAGAAAGTAGAAACAGGGACACATAACTAAGTCAGAATATCAGCAAATAGCCCGAGCCTGCAAAGATGAAGTGAGCAAAGCTAAGGCTCAAAATAAACTAAGGCTTGCGACCAAAGTCAAAAATAACAAAAAAAGCTTCTTTCAACATGTAAAAAACAAGAAAAAAAAGTGAAGGAAATGATTGGTTCATTAGTGGGTGAAAGTGGCAAGAAGGTGACAAGCAACAGGGAGAAAGCAGAACTATTTAATTCATTTTTAACATCTGTCTTTACACAAAGGAAAAAAACATACCAACCTATCAAAAATAGTGCCATAAAAAACAGAATAGAAACACAAGTTAAGATAGGGAAGAAAATGGTAAGTGAGCACCTGTCCAGCCTAGACGAGTTCAAATCACCAGGACCAGATGGATTACACCCTAAGGTTCTCAAGGAACTGTCAGATGTGATCTCAGAACCACTGAACTATATTTTTCAAAGATCCTGGAGCACTGGGGAACTACCAGAGGACTGGAAAAGAGCTGATGTTGTTCCCATCTTCAAAAAAGGAAAAAAAACAGATCCAGGAAATTACAGACCTATCAGCCTGACCTCAATACCTGGGAAGATTCTGGAAAAGATAATCAAACAACGAATCAGCGAACACATAGAGGCAAACAAAGTCATTACTAAAAGCCAACATGGGTTTGTCAAAAACAGATCATGCCAGACAAATCTTATTGCATTCTTCGACCAAGTGACAAAATTAGTGAACCAGAGGAATACTGTAGATATAATTTACTTGGACTTCAGTAAGACATTTGATAAAGTAGATCACAACCTACTACTTGATAATATGGGTTAGACACCATCACCACCAGATGGATTCATAATAGGCTGACGGCCATACTCAGCATGTGGTCCTCAATGGAACTGTATCTACATGGAAGGAAATGTGTAGTGGGGTGCCCCAGGGCTCTGTTCTAGGCCCAGTGCTCTTCAACATCTTCATCAATGATTTGGATGAGGGCATAGATGGGGAACTCATCAAATCTGCAGATGACACCAAGCTGGCAGGAATAACCAACACTCCAGAAGATAGGCTTAACATACAGAAGGATCTTGACAGACTTGAACATTGGGCGCTATCTAACAAAATGAAATTCAATGGTTAAAAAAGTAAGGTTCTACATTTAGGCAAGAAAAATGCACAGGTATAGTATAGGTAGTACCTTGCTCAATAGTAGCAACTGTGAGAGGGATCTTGGAGTCCTAGTGGACAATCATTTAAATATGAGCCAGCAATGTGCTGCAGCTGCCAAAAAAGCCAATACAGTTCTAGGCTGCATTAACAGAGGGTTAGAAACAAGATCACATGAAGTGTTAATACCACTTTACAATGGTTATTGAGTATTGCCCTTTATGATTATTTGGCTTGGGTTGCAGAAGGAGCTGGACACTGACTTCCATCAAGGCCACACTTGGAATACTGCATCCAGTCTTGGTGACCACAATGTAAAAAAGATGTTGAGACTCTAGAAAGAGTACAGAGAAGAGCAACCAAGATGATTAGGGGACTGGAGGCTAAACATATAAAGAACAGTTGCTGGAATTGGGTATATCTAGTTTAATGAAGAGAAGGATTAGAGGTGACATGATAGTAATGTTCCAATATCTCAGGGGTTGCCAAAAGAAGAGGGAGTCAAGCTATTCTCCAAAGCGCCTGAAGGCAGGACAAGAAGCAATGGATGGAAACTAATCAAAGAGAGAAGCAACCTATAACTAAGGAGAAATTTCCTGACGTTTAGAATAATTAATCAGTGGAACAACCTGACTCCAGAAGTTGTGAATGCTCCAACACTGGAAGTTTTTAAGAAGAGACTGGACAGCCATTTGTCTGAAATGGTACAGGGTTTCCTGCCTGAGCAGAGGGTTGGACTAGAAGACCTCCAAGGTCCCTTCCAACTCTATTATTATTATTATTATTATTATTATTATTATTATTATTATTATTATTATTATTATTATTATTATTATTATTATTATTATTATTATTATTATTATTATTACACTTTCTTAGTGAACTGTACCCCTGCATTAATAAAACTAAAATTACTAATTATGTTTATCATTGGCTAGTATGGTAACATCAATAACCTACCTGCCTGGAGTAATTCATAATTACTAGTTCATTTGCCTATAATTTAAGAATGTTGCACTCCACTTTTCAAATATCCCCAACTTCTTAATAATTTGTGGAGAGAAACCTTGGTATTCTTAGTTCATACTGAGTTATGGAAAAAATTGAATGATATCATCTTGATCTGTAAATGCAGAAACATGCACATGAAATCATTCTATCTGCAAACATTTGGTTACAAACCAACTAAGTCCCATGATCCCTATGCTACATGACTATAGTGGCTACAGATGATGATGGAAAAGGCAGAAAAAGAGTGATAATATTGTAGGTACTGACCATAGCAATTAAAGGACCTAATTAGCATTTTCCATTTGTTCCAAGCGATGGGAGAATTTCTTGATGTGATAAGAATGGTAGTAACTGTGTGGATTTTAAAGGCAAAAGTGATCTTTTATTATTAAAAAGAGAGTGGAATAAGAAAGCATATACATGCGACAGATGAGAAAGTTTCAGTATCTGGAAAACAGCCAATAGGTGAAATATTCTGCTGACTGATTAAGGGAATTACCTACAATGGACCAAAATTAAACTAATTTGCATAGTTATCTATGACAGACATATGACAGCAGAGTATAGGTTTCAATGTCAAATAAGTAAAATAGCTTAATGATGTCAACAAGTGAAGGAAATAACAAGAAAAATGAAAGATGTATAGAAGAAAGAGCTACAACAGAATGTGCAAACATTGAACCATTGCATAAATTTCATGTGTGATCCAAATATAGAAACAGAAATACTAAAAGAACAGGTAGGATTCAGAAATGTGAAAGATATATTAGATTAAATAGCTAAGGTAAGATGGATAATAAAAAAACATATATATATAGACAGTTTTTTCCAGACAGACCGGTCTGATTGATGCACCTTGGTATTTTGACTGCTATACTGCAATTCTACTTATAATCACTTTTGCCTTGCAGCCCCCCAAACTAGGGGCATTAAGCAGGCTCAAGTCGCTACTGCGATACATTACAAATTCAAATTTCTTTTTTGTTGACAAAGAGTTAAAGAATTAAATGGGAGACTAGAATAGCTATTTCGAGTTTATTTTGCTCTCATCAGCTAGCCATACCCTCTATGGGATTCAAACCTGGGCAGCCTGCGTGCTAGGCAGTTGTATTAACCTCCAGGCCACCAGCTCTCCTCCCCTCTATTGTCAGCCGAGCCAAGGGAATATATACAGACAGTTTTTTCCAGACATTGAGATTGATGCACCTTGGTATTTTGACTGCTATACTGCAGTTCTACATAGAGGGTATGGCTAGCTGGTGAGAGCAAAATAAGCTCGAAATAGCTATTCTAGTCTCCCATTTAACTCTTTAACTCTTTGTCAACAAAAAAGAAATTTGAATATGGATCACACATATACATATGGAGGACACAGCAACCTAGATATCACCCCAGAATATAAAATATTTTAAGGTGAATAATGTGTTGGGATAATAACTAATTCTCCTGAGAGACCTTTCAGCTTCTGAAAGATCTGAGTTTGGAGAAAAGAGTAGTTCAGAACCTGAAAGGAAGTGGAGACGCAGAAGACCATTCTCCCCTATCTGTTTAATCAGAACAGTGAACTATGATAAGAATGGCAGGGTTTGGAGAAATTTTTCTTGTGCTTTGATTGTTTAGTTAGGATCCAGCTCATAGAAAATGTAAAGGATAACCCATCAAATTAGAATAGCCCAAATTCTGAACTTGCTGCAATGGTTACTACCGTAATACTGTCAGGTTCTAGTCCCCAATATGGTTATCTTTGAACCCATGCCAGGATATATCACACAACATCTTACCAGAACTGAACTTTATGGTCTAGCCTGGCCAGCAGGAAAAGACTTGTTTATGGAAACAACCTCGTTGAGAAGTATATGGTGACAGGTCTTCTAATAGCAGTCTCCTTTCTCTTGTAGTTACAAAGAGTCCCTATCCAATTGCCATTTTGTAAACAAGCCATAACAGTATTGTTTCAGTGGGCAATTATTTGATTCAGTAATAGGTCATCTATCAGGCTTTTCTTCAAATAGATATCCACACTGCTCATGGACCTTCCTTGTTGATTAGGACAGGCTATAGATATTATAAAATAAATATGTTCTTGTACTGCAATCATTGTTAGCAAAACAATCATTGTTGAAAGAATGGCAATAGCCAATACACTGTAGATGCTAAAGGCTTGGTTGCAAATCTCAGTGTCACTTTTCTAAAAGTTTAATATTGAAATTATAATGCTATAATTTCTGTAAGAAAATGCCTGCACTACTTTTCTCTACTTATAAAATATGCAAATTTCCACATTTAACATTTTGTTGTAACCCATAACACTAGAACAGGGCTTTTCAACCAGTGGTACGGGTACCACCTGTGATACATTGGCACCTGGCAGGTGGTACGCGACCATCCTAGAAAAGTGGTAGCAGGGGAGGGGAATGAACTGAACCGGTGGCAGCACCGCACAAGCCTGAGCGAGAGATGGCTGGAGCTGCAGGGCTGTCAGGGCTCAGCAGAAGCGCCAGGATCAGCACCAGGCTCCAGCTGGAGCTCGGCACTGATCCTGGTGCTTCTGCTGAGCCCTGAAGAAGCACCAATCAGCTGGAAAGCAGCACTGATCCGGGTGCTTCTGCTGAGCCCAGAAGAAGCGCCAATCAGCTGGGATGTTACAGCATCTCCAGGGTCTTTTGATTTACATTTAGATGCTTGGCAACTGATTCATATTTATGACGGTCACAGTGTCCCAGGGTCATGTGAAGTGACCAAAACCTGCTGCAACCATCCAGCAGACAGGGGGAATAAAAACCAAACACCCCCCACCCCACCCCTGCTGCCAATCCTCAACAAAAATGCTCACAACAATGAAAACCTCGGACAGGAGGAAGAGCGCCGCCAGGCGGGCAGGCAGGTGTCTTGCTCGGCTGTGGCTTGGGGGGCATTTTTTCAGTGCCATTGTAAATTTGAACAGTCACTAAGCGAACTGTTGTAAGTCTAGGACTACCTGTACTTTTATCACTTTTTCCCTTTTTTTTTTGGTCATCAAGTTTTTGACACCTTGCTAGACGACTGGTGGTACTCGGATGTTACCATATCCTAAAAGTGGTACAATGGGTGAAAAGGCTGAAAAGCCCTGCACTAGAATGATCAAGTGAAATATTTTTTCTTTCTTTTCTAATTAATTGCTTTATTTTATACAACTGTGAGACACAGTCCAGCTAACACTTTTTCAAATTACAAATAATCAGATGAAGCTGCAACCTAGTCAGCTATGTAGCTTTTTTATGGCACAACTAATATGGGTTCAATTCTACCCCTGAAACAGTTGTTCAGTTCAGAGAGTCTTTATAATGCCATGTATAGTGAAGATGGCAACGTTGCTCACTATCCAGTGTATGTTAATACTTCCTCACATTTTGCTATCAACTTTTAGGAGTGATGTTTTCTGAATATTTATTACTTAAAATGTTCTGTCACCCTCAAGTGGGCAAGACTGCACCACTATTACCAACCCACGAACATAATAACAAGCAAAACATCAGGTCAGCACATAGTTGTTGCAAATATAATGCATAGTATATTATCATTATAAAATATGAATAAGAAAAAGGAATTCTTCATACCTTTCAAACTAAGCATATTCACTCCCTACTGAATGCTAATAGCATATTATGTTCACAAGTTACATGATGCAGCAACATGAAGGATGACCTGAATCATGAAACAATCAGGACGATCTTTTGAGCATCAGGTTTGCTGAATTAGAACTTTTGAGGTCCCAAGCCACCTGCTGATCCTTGCCACTTAAAGTAGCAGGCCAGGGAAGAAAATGAGCAGGTGGCAAAGTCTACATGATGGATTGCTTATCAAGCAAATCTGTGCCTCATTATTCTGCTTCATTTGTTTTCCAGATAACATTAAGCAAGCAACCAGCAGTGCCGGGGAGCTGCTCTAATCTAAAACAAATATTTGACTGTAAACTAATGCACATGCTTGGTGAAACTAAATTGCTTCCACAAATGAGCTATGATCATCCTGGAAAATCCAAGTAACCTACCTTTGCCAGAACACGGAAGATGTGAATCTCCTTGGCATTTCCTAAGGCTCTCTTCAGGTGAGATAGGACAAGAAATTGGATGTTCACACTTCTTCCCTGTCCATCCTGTCTTACAGTCACATCGTCCACAGTTACACTGGCCATGACCTTAACAGCAAAACAAATGTACATATTTCGTCTCCATACAGTAGCCTAAAATTTCTGAGCTCCTGCTTAAATGAGTCAGTGGAACTAAGACTGCCTACTGTACCTGCTTGCTACCGCTCACGTTTTCATATTTTGTTTATCCAATTTCTGTGGACATTGTATCATATTTGTAACTTCCTTCAATGGTCTTTTACATTTTTTCTTCTGGACCAAGGAGACTTTGGGAGCACATATATATTCCCATATCTGTGCACATAGCCCGACTTCTCAAACATCCTGTCTCGAGCACTTATTTAACTTTTTAAAATCTTTTTCATTTCAGAGCAACTGTGGTACAGCAGTAGGATAGCAACCAGAATTCTGTCACAGTTCCAATATACCAGGGGTAGGCAACCTTGGCTCTTTTATGACTCGTGGACTTCAACTTCCAGAATTCCTGAGCCAGCATGGCTGGCTCAGGAATTCTGGGAGTTGAGGTCCACAAGTCATAAAAGAGCCAAGGTTGCCTATCCCTGCAATATACCAAACCAAAGATCAGAGATAACCTTTTAAGTCTTTCTGCCACAGATTCCCTCCCACAGACCGGTACGCTCCCACAGAGCGGGCCTCCTCAGGGTGCCGTCGGCCAAGCAATGTCGGCTGGCGACCCCCAGGGGGAGGGCCTTCTCTGTGGGTGCCCCCACCCTCTGGAACGAACTACCCCCCGAGATCCGGATGATTCCGGATCTCTTAACCTTCCGCCGCGCCCTCAAGAC
>NW_015386952.1:477422-482080 GCF_001527695.2 Protobothrops mucrosquamatus
CTGACCTAGGGTGAATTTTTAAATAGGGACAATTTTTAATGATTTTAAACAAGACACAGCTACAAATATTTGGTTTTTAATTGGCTTTTATAGGGAAATGTTTTGTATTGTTTTTAATATGCTGTGAGCCGCCCTGAGTCCCATGGGGGAGAAGGGCGGCATATAAGTCTTATTATAAATAAATAAAATAAATAAATAACTCACTATCCAACAGAAGGCAATATCTGTAGCTCAGGGTTGAACTGTGTAGTTCTTGGTGTCTTCTGAGTTTGATTGTTTGTTTGTAGACCTTTCATTGTCCAGGAATTTCAATGAGTAGTGAAACACCTGCAAACATCCAAGCTCAGAGAGCACCGGGAACTCCATGTATTAAAAGTCCAGCAAACCAAGCAGAAAAGTTGTGTTCTTATTTAAGCTATGGGGATTTAAGGTCTATTTTTTAAAAAGAAATGGTGGTTACCAAAGTAATATGCTTCCCTAAAATTACAATGACAACAGTTTAGAGACCTAGCCAAGACTAGGCTAGATAAGAAGTAGGCAATTTGGTGTCCTCCAGATAAGGAGTTTTTAAACTTTTATAAGCCACAGAATATATTAATGTAAAAACAAAACAAAACTCAACCTTGAACTTCCTGATCGAAAATTAGACCTCTAGTAGTAGAAAATTATATTTATCTGCATTCAGATGAACTCCCCCTCCCTTTTTGTGTGTGTGTCCTTAATCTCTTATGGAACTCCATCAAGTTCTTGTGGATGAAATATTTGAAAACCATCTCCATCCTGCTAGCTGCACTAGTGGGGGGGGGGGGGCTGATATTCTGAAACAAATGGAAGGCAACGTTTTGTATCATTCAAACTTAGAAATTTCCTTAAAAACTTCCTGGGAAATTCGTGTACTCTGCTTGAGTTTCCTGATGCAAACAAGCATGATATATATGTAGAAAATAATACAATGAAATAAATGAATCACCTTCTATCACATTCCTAACATGTGTATGGAATGATAAAAAATTACATAACTTTTCTTCATAGGAAATTGGGGTATAGGAAACTGCATTATAACCATCTTTTATTTTTTTTCTAATCCTGAGAATGTATGAGAGAGAGAGAAAGAGAGGTTATTAGAAGGAAGTTTATTTCTTCCCAGCTGGAGATTTTGGTAGGATCTCTATAATAATATCTGCTATTTAAATCTGGTCTGAAGAAGATAACAATCAGCAATTTGGAGTGAAATGAAATATTGAGAGTATGGGAATCTCCAATGGAAACTCCGCCAGGTAAAATTGAACAATAGGGTTTCCAGATTTTCAGTATAAAATCTTTAAATGTTTCATTTAATTCTAGGCAGGCTCTTAGATTTACAAACTGGTTTATTACAATTTCCAGATGGTTAATTTGAATACATTCTTGCAGACTTTGTTTCCTCCTTAAGTTTTTTCTTCATAATTGATGAAAGTTTTTCATCTGACAGGCACTGACTCAGTTTGTTCCAAGCCAAAATAATCTCATCTATCTACCTCCTTCTGATTCTTCAATTGCTCCACTGGTGCTTGGCTGACATGAATACAATCAATATGGGTTGTTAAGGATATTTAGAGAACCATTTTTGTATAGTGATGGACAAGAAACTGAGCACCTCTGAGTCTTAATCTTTTCCCCAGCTGAGTGACTTTGAACCAGTTGCCCTCTCCCAACTCATCCCATCCAATAGGGTTCTTGTGGGGAAAATAGAAGGGAGCATTTTTTTCTGCCACTCTGAGTTATACAAAATAAAAGTGGGTAATAAATGTTTGTTCACTATTTTGGACATAAAGGAGGAAACATTGCAAGATACTAGACTCCATGCTTTGGGATTTTGCATTAAACACCTCAATGTATCTGCATATTTTATTTATTTTTCCAAATAATATAGCTGCCTATCTCAAAAAAACAAGGGATTCTGAGCAGCTGTTCAACTTTGAAGCTATAACTGCTAGATGTAGTAATTTTGGGTCCTTGGTACTCTCTGAGCTTGGTTGTTTTCTTACAGATGTTTCATTACCTGACTAGGTAATGAACATAAACATAGATCTGATGATGATACTTATTGGGTAATGAAATGTCTTCAAGAAAACACCATGCTCAGAAAATACCAAGGAGTCCACACATCAATTCTGAGCTACAAATATTATCTTTTATTGGTACTAGTCTGACCATTCAGGAAGATATGAATTCATACGGCAAAATACAGATCCAAAACACCAGATCACTTTCTGGAATTCTTGTGGAGTGGGATCATTCTGTTCCTCCAGATGAAAGGGACAAAGGCAGGAAATGACAGAATGTGGGATTGTATCATCATGCAATCCTACATATTTGTATCTTAAGTCAGGACACAAGTTTATAACTTTGGCATAAATAGGATTTTAACAATGTATGTTATTATTTGGGCTCTGTATTATTAGAATTTCTATTGTAAAGCATCTTAAATCTTCCACTGAGATCACATTACGTCCTTGAACTATTTTCTTCACCTGAACAGAAATCATCTGAGTATCGATCATAGGCTGCCTTGCAGTTTCGTTCATCACATTCGCAGGTATCTCCGTGAATATCTCCCCAATCTCCAGTTGGATCAACATCATGACATATGCATTCTCCACACACGCATGTTCCTACAGTAGGAAAAGTTGATATTTAACAGAATCAGAGTAAAATCAACAATCTTTTCCTAGCTCAATGCCATGAAAATAAGTCCTGCATGAGCCACAGGGGTGGGTTAGTGATGCAATACTCCAAGGAAGGGAGAAATGCAATTTTTAAAAATCTTTCTACATATATATTTTTAGATAGGAAGAATTTAAATCCAATTATTTGGGCTCTAATCCCTTTTGTCCATACATTCACTGAGAAATTAGTATTCAAGAAAAATCAGCAATTGGCCTCCAGATGTTAACTATATTCTAGGAACCTTCAAAAATTGAGAGTCCACACAATGTTGAGAACTGTTATTCTGATCATGTATAACTCTTGACTTAACAGATGTGTTTGAAATGGCTGTTTCAAGAGAAAATGTATAATTCCTGAACATGTTAACTAGAGAAAATCAACATTTGCAACAGAAAAAGAAAATGCAGGTGAATCCTAGATCACAATAATTCAGTCTTGGTTATCTCTTGGGTATAATATGTGGATGTGACTAGGTTTGCTTTCCTGAGTTTATATTTTCACTTACCCTGGGTACCATAAGTTCTTTGACTCCTTGTAAAGAGCACTAACTTCAGCTCTCTGGGATCTTTGGTGAAAGATCCCTAGGACTACCTGCACACCCAGACAACATTAAATGAACACAATAGCCAAGCTTGTTTGTTATTATTACACAGCCACACTCAGTCATTCCTCTTTGTGTGCTATGACTTGGTATCTGCTATAGGTAGTTTGTTTATCATTTACTCTGCTGAGCAAATGCAATGTGCGGGGTTTTCTGCTATGATCTTCTCCATAAACAAACTTTAAACAAATTTGTTCCTACTGGAAGCCCTGGGGACACTGTGTTCACACAGTATGGTAAGCCATTAAACAGGCTGGGGACTACTGTGTCCATGCTGTGCAGCTCAGAGAGAAGAGCAATTGAACAAGATTATTTGCTTATAACTAAGCAGCATGGGATGCTATGTTATGCAAACAGCCCTAGAGAGTTTTGGGTGTGCACATTGAATCAGAGCCACTATCATTCCTCTTGTCTGGTCTTCAAACAACATGTCATTATCAAAGAAAAGCCTTTTACACAAAATGTTACTAAGTTAACAGAATAACAGAAAAAAGCATTGGAGGGGACCTTGGAGGTGCAGTCCAACCCCAATACCATTTCAGACAGTTCTTTAAAACCTCCAATGTTGGAGCACTCACAACTTTACTAATTTATTACTCTCACAGTCAGAAAATGTCTCCTTAGTTCTAGGTTGGTTCTCCCCTTATTTTCCATCCATTGCTTCTTGTCCTGCCATCAGGTGCTTTGAGAACAGGTTGACCCCCTCTTCTTTGTGGCAGCCCCTTGGATATTGGAACACTGCTATCGTATCACCCCTAGTCCTTCTTTGCATTAAACTAGACATATCTAATTCCTGCAACTGTTCTTCATATGTTTTAGCCTCCAATCCCCTAAGCATCTTTGTTGCTCTTCTTTGCACTCTTTCTAGAGTCTCAATATCTTTTTTATATTGTGGTGACCAAACCTGGATGCAATATTCCAAGTGTAGTCTTATCAAGGCATTATAAAGTGATATCAGTACTAACACTTCACGTGATCTTGATTCTATTCCTATTAATGCAGCTTAGCACTGTGTTGGCTTTTTTGGCAGCTGCAGCACACTGCTGGCTCATATTTAAGTGATTGTCCACTAGGACTCCAAGATCCCTTTCACAATTACTATTACTATACCTGTGCATGTAGAACCTTACTTTTCTCACCAATTAATGAGTGTTGACTATTCCTGCCAGCTTGGTGATGTCTGCAAATTTGATGAGTTCCCCCTGTATCCCCTCGTCTAAATGATTGATGAAGATATTGAAGAGTATTGGGTTAAGACAGAGCCTTGGAGTACTCCACTACATACTTCCCTTCATGTAGATGCAGTTTCATTAAGGACTACAATTGAGTGCAATTGGTCAGCCAGTTA
>NW_015386952.1:482085-483325 GCF_001527695.2 Protobothrops mucrosquamatus
CATGAAACATGCCAGTTAGAATATATTTGTTTTTTCTAACAAAATGGCTGAAATAGCCTTGTGTGCCACTCAACCATCATAATATATGAGTGCAAAATCCCTATTCAGAAATCCAAGATCTGAGATGCATACTTAACACTACCAGCATGAAAACTAGGAATGTTTAGCTCAATATATATTTGATTTGACCAGGTATGCACGTTAGTAATTACTACTGACTGCATGAAAACAAGGAAAGTTGAATATAAGTTGTCAATAATGCTTGTATTCATAGTTTTCATTCAGGAGCTTGAGGAAACACTTCTTCCTCTTGTGTTTCCCCACACCAACTGTGAGGTTGCTTGAGCCAAGAGACAATAAATAGCTCAAAGTCTCCCACTGAGCTTCACCCAATCTACAGTACCCTCATCAAAGAATTCACCATCACCCATATCGAAGAATGCAGAGATGCCATCGTGTGAACAAAGTACATGCTAATGACATCCAAAATGTAAATATGGGAACTGCCAGGATATATAGTATGTCAGATGATTAAGTATGTACATAGAAATCATTGCCCCAGCCATAATTATCCATGAGTCAATCCATACAGTATCCTTAAACGTTTGATTATTTGGGTATTTCTTCCAATGATACTCCTTTTTTCTGGCACATTTTCTGATCTTATGTGGTTAACTATAGTTTTTTAAAAAAATCATACACAATATTTTTAAAGTATTGCTTTCAATGAAATCATGTCACTAAATAGACAAATAATTCATTTACAAAACTGATGTTACAATCTAGTACATAGTTTCTAGACGTATGGGTCTGTGTGTGTGCGTGTGTGTTTGTGTGTGCGTTTTCAATATTTTAGTCGGGGCTTTTAAATTGCTGTATAATTAAAACGAGAGGGTTTTATAAATGCTCTCAAGATAATTAGATGCTCTTCATTTGGCAGAGTTTTGTCAATAAAGATGTAGTAAAAAGATGAATTTTGAGATTTGCACTTTTGCTTCAATCTAATAGGTTTGGACTGTAGTCAGAGAAACAACAGTTGATATTTTAAATATTTTCTTAGTGAAAACAAACATTGTCACAGTTTAGAAATATACAGTTAATCCATTTATGATTATTTTTCCTATCAAACTAAAATTATTTGAATGAAAATGAAATAATAAATTAGTGGTCAAAATTAACATGTAATAATAATAATAATAAATAATAATAATAAAAAAGTTGGAAGGGACCTTGTAGGTCA
>NW_015386952.1:483875-484882 GCF_001527695.2 Protobothrops mucrosquamatus
CCCCTCGTCCAGATCGTTGATGAAGATGTTGAAGAGCACTGGGCCCAGAACAGAGCAAAATATGATGAGGGCTAACTATCTCATAATGGAGTATTGCCTGTAAGGTCTTCTGAGTTGGTTCTGTTATGAAATCAACAATCCTGAGAACCATTTCACAGGATGGCAGTCAACACTTATCTACACATTCACAGTATTTAGAGGCTAAATCCTCTCCATTGGTGGAATATCAGAAATAAAATGCAATGTCTCCGTTGAGTCAACTAATATATTAAAATCTCCTATTGGCCTTCAATTCTCTTTAATAAAACTTTAAAAATAAGTTTTTAAAAAGTGGGTTGGATCTAGAGCAGACTTACCTAGGTCACTGGATATGAGATGGGTGGTAAATAAATTTCATAGATGGATGGATGGATGGACGGGCGGATGGATGGATGGACGGACGGACAGACAGACAAGTCATGACTAATGTAAACCGTGTCAATTTCAAAAAGTCTATTTTAAATATTGCTAAATTTGCATCCAGTGTACATTTAATAGCATCATCTAATTACCAACTTGACAGCAAGAATTCATATGTCTGCACACATACACACAAATATATACATACACACACACACTGCAAATTCAGCAAACAATGCTTCCCTATGAACAAAGACTTATTATTTGGTACTTTAGTCAGCAGTGAAGGGTCTTATAAATCTCACTGATAGAGACATTATACAGATCTAATTTTATGCACAAAATAAAAATAATGTTTCATGTAATATAGAGGGTAGAGATAGGAGAAAACCAAAGATGTGCCTGATCATAACACCACGTCACAACCTAGAAGCAATACTGCAACCAGGAGAATTGATCTTCAGTTAAAATACAGTATCACCTAGGAAAAGCGCAGCATATTTTCCTTTCTTTGCTTAGTACCTCTCTGAATATTCATCTTGCCTAGATTCTCTTTGTTGTTGGGCACTCTTCTACTCCATGATTGGAAAAAGGACCTGTCAGTATGT
>NW_015386952.1:486315-497266 GCF_001527695.2 Protobothrops mucrosquamatus
AGAGAAGAGCAACAAAGATGATTAGGGGACTGGAGGCTAAAGCATATAAGGAAAGGCTGCTGGAATTGGGTATGTCTAGTTTAATGAAGAGAAGGACGAGGGGGGACATGATAGCAGTGTTCCAATATCTCAGGGGCTGCCACAAAGAAGAGGGAGTCAAGCTATTTTCCAAGGCGCCTGAAGGCAGGACAAGAAGCAATAGATGGAAACTAATCAAGGAGAGAAGCAACCTAGAACTAAGGAGAAACTTCCTGACAGTTAGAACAATTAACCAGTGGAACAACCTGTCTCCAGAAGCAGTGAATACGCCAATACTGGAAGTTTTTAAGAAGAGACTGGACAGCCATTTGTCTGAAATGGTATGGGGTTTCCTGCCTGAGCAAGGGGTTGGACTAGATGACCTCCAAGGTCCCTTCCAACTTTATTATTATTATTATTATTATTATTATTATTAATAATAATAATACTACACAGGGTGGTAAATAAAACAGAATAAATTAGCATTGGTTCACAGTTAGCAATATCTACCCTTCTTTTTGTAATAATAAATCAGCTGAGTTTTCTCTAAGCCCTGCAATTTTGGAAGAGTGCCAAACGTGGAAAAAAGTTCACTTAGATGATAACCAAGGTGAACAACAAACCTCTGTTGCTGCAGATTTTGCCATTTGGAGAGGTACACTTCTTCTTGATCTCCCAGGGGGCGATGTCACATTGGAGCTCACATTTATCGCCATGCCAACCAGCCTCGCAGTAACAGTTTCCACAGTAACACATGCCATGGCCTTATCCCAAAACAAAATGTTGACAGTGAAGAGTTCCTTCCAGAAACATAAACTATTGAGTTCATTTTTGAAAACTTAAAAGTTTTAGGCTTAGATGTTTGATCAATAGGTGTCATCAAAATTTGTCTAATGGGAGTCAGATTTTTCTCAAAAATCATAATCATAAATCATAAAATATAACAAGGTTAGAACAATCGTGGCTCTTGTATAGCAAATTGCAACTTTACACGTTTTGGAACATTTACATGAGTGTAGAATCATTCCTATAATGATGGAACCATAGGGTGACATATGCCAGAGTAATGACTGCAATCTTGTATCTAAAATCTTTTTTGAAATAAGCTCAGTGCTTACTAACTTGAGGGACCACCACAACACAACAGTTTACCACTCTTCTTCAGGAATTTTTTGGGATTTCTCAATCTAGAATGCAGGGATGATATTTCTGGTGATCTCCTATCTAAATATTAATCAAGTCTAGTTCTGCTTTGGTTTTTATAATTGGGGCCAAATTCTGATTGGTGTTGTATAAGTTCCATTTACTTACTGATCCAAGAGAAGTTATTTCTAGATTGATATATATATATATGATTACATTGCATATGACTTTGTGACCCCCAAGTTTAATAAGTTTAATTACTCAACACCTGGAAATGAGAAAATCTGAAACTAATTTACATTATGCCCTATATCAATATAAACATAACAATTGCTGTCATTTGTCACTCTGATCTGTCAAAACACAACTCTCACTGGAGTTCTTTTGCAATGAATGTCATATTGGGCAATTTTCTGATGGCATCCAGAGCCAGAAAGAATGATTGCAGAAAGGAGCAGATAAAAACTTTGCTGCAAATTTATTAGCATTATTTCAATGATCCAAATAAAAAGTCAGCAATCAAAACTAAAGATAAAATAAAATCATAAAAATATTACAGTGAAAACATTATCTTCAGACAGTTGATGTCAAGTGCCAAGGAAATCAAGAGATTCAGACAGTTCAACTAGATATTAAGCATAATGATTTCCATCTTTTTGAAGCATAGTAAGGAACAAACCACTAAGTGTTTCAAGGTTGGAAAAGAGATGCCTTTTGCTTTCAATTCTGTACTAATCAAAATTGCTATGCCACCTTAGGATATTACTCACTTATAGTCTGAGAGGCATTATATTGAAAGATGTAATAACAATCGATCCAAGTCTCTTGTAGAAAAAAAAATATTGAATGGGACAGATGCTTAAAAATGGGATGACCACCCTGTTATATTCTATGAAAAGGATGTCAATTTGGGTTATTTCAATTAGCAATGTTTTTCAATGAGATTATGTAATTTCTTTGGGGTTGACAGTATCCCTCTTTTGAAGACAAAGATTATGTCTTATCCCTCTTGAATTAAAGTGACCAAATGCTTGATGGTATTCAGATCTCCAAGATTTTGTGGAGAGAAGTATAGGGAATTTAAGGGCAGGCATGCAACTTGAGTTTGGCTCCTATTCATGAACCTCTGTCCTTCTTCTTCCAAACGTCTTTAGGTACCATGAGGCATACAAGTAGGCTGGTACATACAACATTTGGTAAATTAACCAAGTTTTCATCTGTGTGTGCCAAGGATAGTTCTGTAAGCAGGGGATGGGTAATGATGGTTTATCCTTATAGCCTACTTTAATATTCTTGAAATGAACAGCAGCCTTTCTCTGCATGCACCCCTTTCAATTCATCAAAGTATGAACTGCATGGGTCTGCAGCCTGCCTACTTATCCCAGGCAGAATGTCGGGGAGATGCTTGAAAATATGAAGGACTAGGGTTGGGTGAGATTTATCTGCAAGTTTATTAGCTCTCCTGTACAAGGCTAGCTTCTTAATTGCTCTGCCTTGCAGAAATGGCTATAAAGATTGATTTTTAAAAGCTCTTGTGGGAATAATAAAGTTGATCAAAATACTTTCATGTGAAGCAGTATTGTTGGAATAAGATATTGTCTAAAACAGCAGTCCCCAACCTTCCAGCACTGCAGACCGGCAGCGGCACCGAGAGGGAGGGAATGGTTTCATGCATGGACCTGCCACTTGCACAAATGGAGCTTCACACACTCATCTGCTGTTTGCATGGCCTGGTTCCCAACAGACTGTGGACCAGTACCAGACCACAGACTGGGGATTGGGGACCCCTGGTCTAAAACAAGAATCCATTTCTCAAGCTATGAAGCCAAACTATTGATCTTAAACTGATACAGTAGCTGGCTGATTATATCTTTACTTTGAGATTTAATTATTTTTCTTTTGGCTAGCCAGTAATCTTTATTGATGGATTAAGTTTGATTTACAAACAGACTTGATTGGGTTGGAGCACTCTAGCATGCAGGAGGGGAAGGGGCTGCCAGTTACCACCATATTTGATCTTATGGGAGAGGGGTGATATTCCTGCAACTCCTCCTACTTGTCAGTGTGAGTTCTTTTCTCATCTTAGTTACTGGTCTCCTTCATGTAATGCAGGGGTGTCAAACTCAATTTCACAGAGGGCCGCATCAGCATTGCGGTTGCCCTCGGGGGCCGGGTGGGCGTGGATGGAGTAGATGTGGCCTACTGGGTGGGCATGGCCAGCTCTACATCGTTCACGTCACGGGTGCCTGTGGGGGCCTGGGCAGGAGTGGGACAGATCTGAGGTCTCTGGCAGAAGGGGGTGGGACCTGGGCAAGCGCCAAGGCATGGTGCATTTCTTCATTCCTCACAAAGGGTGACACCTCCCCAGCATGCACCCAGGGGGCAAGGCAGGAGCTGGTTCCTCGCTGTTTCTAGACGGCCTTGTGGAGCTAAGACTGATTGCGTTTCAGCATAGATGGCCACCACAAAATTGTACATTGGCTCCCGGCCAGCCTGGGCCAGGGCCAAGGCAGCGGGGGCCATTCCCTCACTGTTTCCAGAATGGCTTCGCGGGCCACATGAAACCACTTCGCGGGCCGCATCCGGCCCCCGGGCCTTGTGTTTGACAGGTCTGATGTAATGGTTTTTAGTGTTGTTGTCCACTGTCCCAAGCAACATCTTCTTAAGACTGTCCATTTTCTATTCTATAATTAAAAGTCTTTCAAAGATGGCTATAATTATATGAGCTATAAGCAAATACTACCTAAGTTTAGGGTCCTGATCTAATTCCATCATTTATTGCGGCAGGAGTTCTCAGGTTGATTCTCCAGCAGAAAGTGCATGAATATAAATACAGGAAACATCCATTCCTGGGTTGTGTTTTAGATCTGCTGGTTAATTGGATTGGTGGTGGTGAGGGGGAGAAATATAGTTTCTTTCCTGGTAACCATGAGCTGATCAATTTATTGCTGTTTGGCATACTTTCCAACTGTTTTCTCAGGAGTAAAATGAGGTTGTTCTTCTTATAGGCTCATCTTAGAAGTAAATATTTATGTCTTAAAAAGAAAGGACATCTTCTGGCCTCAGAAGATTTGATGATAAATGAAACTTTCAATTAAAACTGCAGTTAGATAATAGAGTGCACTAACTATAATGCTAAATTTTCAGAAGGTTATGCAAACTGCTTCTTCTATACTGTCTTGCTGGCCTCTAAAGGTCATTTTCTAACCTGCATATGAATCTTGGATATCTCTAATTAAAGCTTGTAAGATAATAATCCTCCTGTTATACTGTAATAGGTGGATTGAGTCAGGCTAATAGAGGAATGGCCTATTCTGCTGCAGCTTTTGGTTGATTTGGCTGCAGCTAAACACGGACATAAGGAAAGGACCAAGTGTTTATGGTGCCATGATAGGAAGTGGAAAAGAAAGACTTATGGTGTACAAATTAAGTCCCAGTGCCAAGTTTGGAGTAAAGTATACAACTGTATTTGCAGAGGTCAACCTCTGTAAGTTGTAGGTACAATATTGTAATCCAGCTCCATTTCTTTTGTCTATGCATCATCTTCCTCATCATCATAAACATTCAAAAGGTTGAAGTTTGGATCACAAGGTTGTGCCCACTACCTTGGAGATGCCAATGCCCTCCAGCCACTGCTGAAAATGTATGCACACAATACTCCTTTCTTTGCTGCTGGATCAGTTGGCCATCTCTCCTGCTCTTTCCCTTGATGATATGAGGTGGAATGCCCTAAGACATACATCAGATTCAAAGGCAAAAAATCCCTTTAGTGGTACTCTTTGTAGCTCCTAAACAAAATGCAAGATTTTGCAGTTGCCCTCTACATCCATGGCACAATTCTGAAAAAAAGTTGTGTTTAATTTAAGAAATTGCAGATAGTATTTGGCCAGTTGCCATGCATGTTCTGAAGCTCCTTGCCTTTCAGTCCAAAGTGCCCCAGAGTAATCTTCAAACTGCTTCAACAGAGAACATTCATGCAGATTTGCAGAAATACTGCCCTCCTTTTATTGTCTGTTTATAGGGAATATTACAAGGCTATACTTTTCTAAACTTTATTCGTCATTTTCACAACTACAGCTACTGTTACCAAGTTTCTCTGGGTGGCAGAACTTCTTCAAAGGAAAAAGTAGGGAAAAAAGCTATTACCTTTCTCTGAAAGGAAATGATGGCTAGTAACTGCAATATTCTTTGCCTTGGTCCCAAATTATCTCTAAAGACAGCTGTGATTAAGGCCCAGCCAAATTGATGTATTCAACACAAGTTGGAGCAGAACCTTTTCCTGCAAAAATTGTCCTCAATGATAGAGCATGATTATCTAAAGAATGTTAGCTTTAAAGATGCTCACCTGTGCACATCAGTCCTGTTTCTTCATCTATACATTCTCTGTCATCACACTCACAGTATTTACCATGGATCAATGCATTTCCTTCTAAATTGTCACATTTACACCTGCCACAGTGACAAGTACCTGTAAACATCAGAAACACAGCACTGACGTTAGGATTACAGTTTATTATTATCATTCAGTTTATCATAGAAAAGGATGTGTGATTTCATGTCCTATGTTTCTTTTAGAATTTTATGTAAAACATATACATTGGGTATGTCTAGTTTAACGAAGAGAAGGACGAGGGGGGACATGATAGCAGTGTTCCAATATCTTAGGGGCTGCCACAAAGAAGAGGGAGTCAAGCTATTCTCCAAAGTGCCTGAAGGCAGGACAAGAAGCAACGGGACCTTTGATTGGTTTCTCTCTTCGTTGGATCTTGATTCCTCTTTGAAGGACTGTCAATCTTGTTAATTGGTCACCTTGTTGGACGGAGGTCTTCGTCACTTACGCGGTTGTGACCTTCAAAAATTCTTCTTTGACCTGTCGGTAAAGTCCGAAATGGTATAGGGTTTCCTGCCTGAGCAGGAGGTTGGACTAGATGACCACCGAGGTCCCTTCCAACTTTATCATCATTGTCATTATTATTATGTATGTCATTAATAAGGTATAATAAACATCCTACTAATAGATGTAATAGATTGATTTAGTTCACCCTTCATTGTCATGGCGACAACTTCCAGACAACTCTACCTGGATGACTGAGAATATTCATAGACATTTCACCCTTCATCCCAATCCCTGGGTATGGTGGCAACCTCTGTGGTTTCTATTCCTTGATTATTTTGATTGGCATTTGCTTCAACTTTTGTTCAGTTCTAAAATATATTGGGGTGGTGGGGGTGGCCTGGAAATCAAAGCTATATACAGAATCCCAAGTCTGTTTGTGCCATAGATTTCTTTAAAGATTTCCTGATGGTGACAGGAGATATTTCTATTTGTTTATTTTTCCATTACATGGCTGCCCATTCAACATGTGACTCTGGGCAGCCAATTAAAACATGAACAAAACTGCAAATCCACCCCTCTGAGGGCAGTGCACACATCCACATCAACAGCCACCCACCCACCACGTCAGTGCATTTATGGTGGTTAGAATGCAATACTGCAGGCTAATTCTGCTGACTGCCAACTGCCAGCAGTTTGGCAGGTCGATCAAGGTTGACTCAGCTGTCCATCCTTCTGAGGTCAGTAAAATGAGGACCCAGATTGTTGGGGGCAATATGGTGACTCTGTAAACCACTTAGAGAGGGCTGTAAAACACTGTGAAGCGGTATATAAGTTTAAGTGCTATTGCTATTTAACTTCCTTGCCTAATGCCTTGGGGGACATTTTAATGCCTACAGAAGACCATGAGGGTCTTCTCAGTTCCTTTCTTAATAATAACCATTTAATCTTATATTTTTACACTAGTTAAATGCTTTCACACAATATATTTTGTATGATTGATTAAAAACTACTTCATCAAAGTGATTTATCAGCCCATTAAAATAAAAATCTCACCTGCATTTGAACAAATGATGTCTTGAGAATTCTTGCACATTTCATTACTCTTCCTCCGTGTAAAATTGCAGATAGTTGGGTATTGACAAGCATCACCATACCAACCTTCTTCACATTTGCACTTTCCACAATCACACTTTCCATGGCCTAGATAAGTAGTTAAAAATTAGATCTTACATATATTTCCATATTTACACAATAAAAAAAAAGAATTCCTTGCACCAAGTAATAGATTTTCATTCTGAAATTATTAATATTTTTCTTCATCTATAGTCTATTTAAATACAACTTGGAAGAGGGTGTTGAATGTATTATGCTATCTTATTGCTCAAAATGGACTGAGTAGCAAAATCATTATGACAGCACAGGCAACATTTCCTTCATATATACAAATCCTGACTTTCATTTAAAATTACCTTTGCAAATGCCTGCTACTTTAAAAAGAAAAGATTGTTTAGATAAAAGTTGCTTGTGAAAAAATATATCTGTCTTTTCCACTATACATTTATTTTGCTCTTAGTGACATATTAACACTTCCATTTTCTGATGTCCTATAGTTCGCTCTTTAATTTTAATGATTAACCTACTACTTCATTTTCAATGTGCAATACTGCCAACCATGACTATACTTTGAACAAACTGATACAGGTGGTCTCTCTTCTAAACAGATCTGACTCCAGCTTGGAAATCAGTTAGCTGCTTAAGAGGTGTTTGTGCCATGTGCCTTCAAAAATCAGGTAAACATACATTGGAGGGTAGATAACATTTCAGAGACGGGAGAAGGCAGGATTGGTTTTTTTTCTGTCAAGAGCCACATTTTCTCAAGGATAATCTATTACGGGGGGGGGGGAGATAATGCATCAAGGCTGAAGTAAAAAAATGGTGGACACTTCTTTCAGCAACCCTTATTTCCTAAAGCGATACAATTTCCTCTTTCTTTTCCAGACAGCAGTTTCAGGAAAGAGACCAAAGGTCCTTTATACAAATCTTAATTGATCTCCTGCATAAAGGGTTCGAAATTTCATGGTAGGTCACATGATGAGAACTTGAAGGTTGTGCTCCTGAACCAGAGGGACCATTTGTACTTCCAGGAATGGAGGGTTGGAGATACACCACACAAATACAGCACCCCTCAGATACTTGGCTACATATCTCTAGTGCCGAGGACAGAGAGGTTTCATGGGACTTTTCCTAAATTGCAACAACAACCAAGGGCACACCATTGATGTTTTTATGAAATAATCAATCCAACATGATTTCTACTGGTTGTTAGTGTCCCGGACCAAACCAATATATATTCATTTCACTCATTTTAATAAACTAAGTACAGTTTCTACTTAATTTGTTTTTACTGAGGTAAAAACAGGCATTTAGACATTCTCTTTTCCTGTGTCCATGGTGAAATATTAGCATAATTTCCGTGGACTGGGAAAATTACAAGAAAAGTGTGAGAGATCTTTCTCTTGTTCTTTAAACATCAATTTAGCAGCCTATCCTTCATAACCTTCTTTAGCCTGGTAACCACGCAGCCTTAATCCCTACAGTCAAAAGAAATAAGTATCAAACACAAACACACACACACAAACACAAACATTATTACAAAATAAAATGTTCTAAAAGAATGTTAAGAACCTATAATAACCTGCTGCAACATAAACTTAGACTGGCCACATTTTACTGAAATAAATGACTACAAAATGACTCCTTCTAAATTATGCTCTAGAGTATAGATGAAAATCACATGCAACATCTGTTTCATAAATGGCCATTATTTTGCACTAATTATTTCCTCTCCACCTCCTACATTTCGTTTTCCTTTGGCGTCATACTTTACCATTCCCAATCCCCATATTCTCACAATCTTTTCCAAATTATTACTCCATGCATACAATTGAGTAGACTGTAAACCACAAAAGGTTGAGATGTAACAGATATATTAATTTTCAAGCTCTCCCAGATATCTTTCATGTTAGTGTGATGATATGCATTTATTTTAGCAAATACGTTGGTGACACTTTCTCTTTTGTTGTTGTTGTTGCTTTTGTGTCACTCTTGACTCCTAGACAAGTTCCTGCAGTTTTCTGCAATCAACATCTTTGGAAGCTGTTTATCATGTCTTCTTCCTAGAGATCAGAGAAAGTGACTGGCTCCAAGTAACTCAGTTGACTTCAGTGCTTAAGGCAGGGCTAAAATTCAGGTCTCTGCTCTAGTTCAGTGACTTAACCTCTTGTTGGTCCTCCTGGACAGACCAAGCAGGAAACACGATCAGAAGAGGTTTATTGTAAGGCCATATTAACAGAAACCTGCAAGTCTGATAGTACAAATCTCCCGCTACCTCTTTTATAACCTGATAAGTTAAGGGGGGGGGTTCTTTTCTGAGTTTCTTTCCTCTAATATGTGGATAAAGCAGGATGGTTATTCATTTCTACGGCTCATCTTTTAAAAGCTGCAAGCAATCCAAAACCTAGTTTTTAAGAAAATAACAATACATAAATAAATGAATTCAACATATATTAAAGTCCACCGAATGTCCAGGAAACAGGTAAAAGGACTTGGAATATGGAATTCCTTTTTGCACCCTATTGGGATACAAATAAATAAATCTTCAGTTATTACAGTGTTTAAATTTGGCTCATTAAAAAATATAGACCACATAATAATTCAAAAGCCTTTTATCTGAATCTGAAAGCACTATGTGGAATTGCTTAAGAAATCACTTGTAGCTGATCCCTTCTTAAGTGCCAGAGGATTTAAATGTCAAGAAAGATAATAAGAGAGTAGGAGAGTTCTGTAATTATTGTCCAGCTTGACTGATAAATATCTCTAACATATCTCTAAGGAATTTCAAAATAATCATGTTTTACACCCTGCTTCCTCAAAAGGAGTGCTATTAAGTTATTACGTTTACACACACACACACACACACACCCATACACACATAAATACACACCCATACAACATATAAACACATGCTCTAATTTGAGATCTATTGCAGGACTCAGAAGTAGCTCCTTCAGAACTGGCATATTCTCATTTTTCTATACCAGTAGATGACTACTTTGATCACACCAAAGGTGAATATGATTTCCTCCCAAAAGTTAAATATCATAGCTTTCCCTCTAATTGCATATAACAATGCAGAGATGTATTGATGCACATGTAGAAATTAGATGAGCCTAAATGGCCACTGAGAGGCTTTTGTTGATTGTTTTGTTGGGTATATCCTTGATGGTCATTTTATTAAGGCATTACCTTTATTATTACTGCTTTTAATATGTTAGTTTCTCAGAGTCACGTCTGCATACAAATTGATTAAATCAATCTATCAAAATAATTAGCATTAATAGAAATACAATGCAGCCCATCATAGGAGGAGGGCTGTGACCATGGGATCTGAATGCCCTTTTAATCTGCTATCAAGAAACCAACTGTTAATGGGTAAAAATATATTCTCCCATCTGATGTTTCTTTTAAATTGAACTTGTACAACATTGATTATATGCCATCGAATCATTTTTTACTCCTAGCAATCATCAAGATAGATCTGGTCAATCATTTTATATTTTCTATCCATATGGTTTTCTTATTAAAAACTTTTTATCGAAAACAAATAAGACCAGACTTTAGTCAATCATTTTTTAAAATTTTCTATCCATGTAATTTTCTTAGTAAGCATATTTTACCAAAAAACAAATTTAAGATCAGATTAAAAATTAAAAGTAAGAAAGATTTTACTATATCTTGTGACAGTGAATCTATGTATTTTTTTAAATTTAGTGTAGAAAAGAGCACATTCTTCCACTACCAACACCCCACCTTCATACCATATTGAATTATTTATTTATTCAATTTCTATAGACACTGATCTCCGTAACTGACTCTGGGTGGTGTAGGAAGCCC
>NW_015386952.1:497889-504682 GCF_001527695.2 Protobothrops mucrosquamatus
CAGGCATCTCAATCACAAAGCTTCAAAGAATGTATAAAAACCAACCTACTCTCAATTCGTTTTGTCAGTCACCCCATAAACATGTTGCTGTCACTGAAGTTTCTGACTACCAAATAAACAGAGACCTTATTTCCTGCAGCCTGCGTCCATTTTATTTCCAGCGTCTTTCTTCCGGCTTGGAACTGGACCGGATTTTTCTTCCAACAGTGGCTTAAAATTCAAAACATTTTTACATTAAAAACATCCAAATTAAAATATACATAGGAGCAAGATACTTGGCCGGTTAGCAATTCTGCCAGGAAATAGGGCCCTGAACACATTTAGCCACCTCAGGTATGGGAACAGGTTTTTAGGGCCTTACAAAAGGCTAACATGGTTGGGGCCATTCAAATGTAGAGCAGGAACCACTGCAGAAAAAACTTGTCTTTTTGTTCCCCCACTAGGGACTCTTGTGATATGACCTATCAAATGTTTTAGATTCATGATACGTAAATAGCGGACAAAATAGGGTCGAGTACTACCCTAATTCTTTTCCGACAGAATTATAACGATTCAATTTCTTTTGGAGTGTACAGAACCATTCAGTCTTTTAATACTAATACTAAACCATTTAGCTAAATGCATTAAGAAGCTTCTTTTATTGACTCTTTGTGGTGAAGCACAAGGGAACTTATGAGTGGTGCTTGCATGCATGCTCATAACCATTCCATAATTTATGCCAGTGATAGAGGTGTCTAGTTGCTCTCCTTGACTCACTTATCTGTAGCACCCAACCATTCCAGCCAATGCCACAGATGACTGGTAATATAAAAAGAGAGAGACTTGAACCACTATTTGAAGCAAAGGAGAACGTTGCTGAAAAAAATGCTCATTTTACCAGGTGTTACAGGACACAAAGTTTAAGCTTAAACTACCCCACAAGGGCACTCCCATTTGACTTTGCAAGACTAGCAAAAATAGTATAGGTACAATTGAGGCCAAAACCTTTATTAATTGCAGAGCATTTCAGAGTTCAAGCCAAAAGAGTGTGAATCCATTGCATCATATGCGGAGAAACTTAAAAGAGGTCTGAACATTGTAAATTTGGTGAAGGGCTAAACAATGCATTGAGAGGTCAGATAATATAGAATTCTGAAAGGAAAAAGGTATTTAATAGAGCCTGACTGAACATTTAATAAATTATTTGAAAGTGCTATCACCATGGAAACTGCTGCTAGAGATATTATAGAGGTCTAGCAAATATTAATAATCTTGCCAGACATACAAGCAGAGCATAAGAGGTCAAATGAACTGGGCTATCAGTATGGCAGAGGTTAACACAGAGCAGTTATGCAGATTTAAAGGAGAAATCTGCAGCCAACAGATAGGCTCAAGATCCAGACGTTCTTGCAGAGGAACACCGGGTACTATCTAACAAAATGAAATTCAATGGTAAAAACAGTAAGATGTTACACTTAGGCAAGAAAAATCAAATGTACAGGTACAGATTAGATGAAACTTGGCTCAATAGCAGTAACTGAGAGATCTTGACGTCCTAGTGGACAATCACTTAAATATGAGCCAGCAGTGTGCAGCAGCAGCCAAAAAGGCCAATGCAGACCTAGGCTTCATTAACAGAGGAATAGAATTAAGATCACATGAAGTGTTGTTGTTGTTAGTTGCGAAGTCGTGTCCGACCCATCACGACCCCATGGACAACATTCCTCCAGGCCTTCCTGTCCTCTACCATCTTCTGGAGTCCATTTAAGCTCATGCCTACTGCTTCAGTGACTCCATCCAGCCACCTCATTCTCTGTTGTCCCCTTCTTCTCTTGCCCTCAATCTTTCCCAGCATTAGGCTCTTCTCCAGTGAGTCCTTCCTTCTCATTAGGTGGCCAAAGTACTTGAGTTTCAACTTCAGGATCTGGCCTTCTAAAGAGCAGTCAGGGTTGATCTCCTCTAGGACTGACCAGTTTGATTGCCTGGCAGTCCAGGGGACTCGCAGGACTCTTCTCCAGCACCATAGTTCAAAGGCCTCAATTCTTTTGCGCTCAGCCTTTCTTATGGTCCAACTTTCACAGCCATACATTGCAACTGGGAAAACCATGGCCTTGACTATACGTACTTTTGTTGGCAGGGTGAAGTGTTAGTATCACCTTATAAGGCCTTGGTAAGACCACTCTTGGAATACTGCATCCAGTTTTGGTCACCACAATATAAAAAAGATGTTGAGACTCTGGAAAGAGTGCAGAGAAGAGCAACAAACATGATTAGAGTACTGGACATTAAAACACATGAAGGAATTGTAGGAACTGGTATGTCTGGTCTAGTGAAAAGAAGGACTAGGTGCAACATGATAGCAGTGTTCCAATATCAGAGAGGCTACCACAAAGAAGAGGCAGTCAACCTATTTTCCAAAACACATGAAGGCAAGACAAGAAACAATGAATGGAAATTAACCAAGGAGAGAAGCAACCTAGAACTAAGGAAAAATATATTGACAGTGAGAGCAATAAATCAGTGGAAAGGTTTGCCTTCAAAAGTTGTGGGTGCTCCATCAGTGGAGGTTTTAAAAAAGAGACTGGACAGCCATTTGTCTGAAATGGTATAGGGTCTCCTGCTTGAGTAGGGGGTTGGACTAGAAGAACTCCAAGGTCCCTTCCAACTCTGCCATTCTGTTATACTATTACTTCAGCATTAGCCAAAGGAGGGACCAAAAGGAAAACTAAGGGCCCCTAGAACAGGGGTGTTAAACTGCCAGCCTGCAGGCCGGATGCATCATAGCGAAACCGCGCCCACCCCATTGCCGGCAATGGCAAAAAAGTCGCAATACGTTGTGACATGTCACATGACGTTGTGAGTTTGACACCCCTGCCCTAGAACTAAGGAGAAATTTGCTGACAATGAGAACAATTAACTAGTGGGAAAGCTTGTTTCAGAAGTTGAGGATGCTCCATCACTGAAGGTTTTTAAAAAGAGATTTGACAGCTATTTGTCCAGAATGATATAGGGCCTCCTGCTTCAGCATGAGGTTGGACTAGAAAACCTCTAAGATCTCTTCCAACTCTGTTATTCTGAATTGGCATTATGAAAGAAAAGCATTAACCTTAAATTACGCATTGATTCAATTTGACCACATCCTATGTAATGTAGCTTTTGAATTTAGAACTTTAACCAACTTTCTGACCATTCCATTTAACTACATTAGAAGCAGATCTATATAGAAGAAGTATTAAAGCAAGCTGGCATCCAGCTGTGTTCTGCTACTGAAATCTGATCTTGGAAACATCATCACCCAACAACTATAGCTGAGAATTTCCAGAATGAATATAAATAAGCCATTTGCAAAATTAACCAGACTGCTGTAGATTCAAAGAAACTCTGGGTAGTGACAACCAAACACAACACATATGGACCCTCTCTTATAAGAATAGGCAAAGTAGGCTTCTTTGGCAATCACAGTTGGCAGCAATACTCCAATTAGTTTTGGAGGTTGGTGCTACCATTTAATTTCCCACAATACCATCACTTGGTATAGTAACTATTTAGCTCTGCAACTGGAAGTAGTGCTAGAGAATGTCGTTACTTGCATTTATCTCATATGTTAGTAAGATAATGCTCCAGATTTTGCAATCTCGACTTCAACAGAACACGGGGAACAAAATCTACCAAACACACAAGCTGGATTTAAAAGTTGCAGGAGCACCAAAACTAATTTCTAATGATAAAAGTGAGCTTCTGAAACTGATCTATGTTTCCTTTATTGTTTATATAAAGTTTTCTTACTGTGTAAATAACACAAATTGTATTGATAGCAGTGGTTAGAATATCGTATTGCAGACTAATTCAGCCAACTGTCTGCAGTTTGATTCTCACCAGCTCAAGGTTGACTCAGCCTTCCATCTTTCCAAGATCGGTAAAATGAGGACCCAGATTGTTGGGGGGCAATATGCTGATTCTGTAAACCGCTTAGAGAGGGCTGTAAAGCAAAGTGAAGTGGTATACAGGTAATCCTTAACTTACAACAATTCATTTAGTGACTGTCCAAAGTTATAACATTATTGGAAAAAAATGACTTATTTCTATTCTTTTCAATAATTCTCCAATGATCAAAATTCAGACTGTTGGCAACTGTCTCACATTTATGATGGTAGCAGTGTCCTGGGATCATGTGATCACCTTTTGTGACCTTCTGACAAGCAGTCAATGGATAAACCAGATTCACTTAACAACCATGTTACTAAACAACTGCAATGATTCACTTAACAACTGTGGTAAGAAAGGTCATAAAATGGGGCAAAAGTATCCCCATGGTCATATGATTTACATTCGGATGTTTGACAACTGACTCACATTTATGACAGTTGTAGTGTCCTGGGGTCGTGATCCCTTTTGTAACCTTCTGATAAGCAAAGTCAATGGGGAAACACTTAACACTTAACAATCATATTACTAATTTAATAACTGCAGTGATTCGCTTAACAAATGTGGCAAGAAAAGTCATAAAATGAGACAAAGTTCACTTAACAAATGTCTCACTTAGCAACATAAATTATGGGCTCAATTGTGATCATAGGTTGAGGACTACCTGTATAAGTCTAAGTGTTATTTCTATTGAAAAGATTGGGGTGTCACCACCTCATTTGCTTATTGAAGAGTTTTAAAACACTAGTTAAAATGGAAAACAATACTTAGAATAGAACATGGAAGAACTAAACAGTTGAAAACTGAGAAACAAGCATGCCCAGTTTGTATCCTATCATCTTATTCATGAGAAACATTGGTTTGAAAGAAAAAGAAATTATAATTAAATTTGCTGGGAGAGATAACAAGTCAAATATACAATGATACTACTTTGACAGATAGATACAAAGAAGGCTTATGGAAACTCTTGTTGAAGGTAAAAGAAGAGTGCACTAAAATTGATTTGCTATTCAACATTACGCAAACTAAAATTATGTCAACAGTCACTTCTAGCCTAATGGAAATAGGCAGGAAGAATTTGACATACGGATAGATTCTATCTTCAAAGGCAAAAATTTACAGAAATAGTAAATACAGGTAGTCCTCAACTGACGACTACAATTGAGCCCAAAATTTATGTTGCTAAGTGAGACATTTGTTAAGTGAACTTTGTCTCATTTTATGACTTTTCTTGCCACATTTGTTAAGTGAATCACTGCAGTTGTTAAATTAGTAATATGATTGTTAAGTGTTAAGTGTTTCCCCACTGACTTTGCTTATCAGAAGGTTACAAAAGGGATCACGACCCCAGGACACTACAACTGTCATAAATGTGAGTCAGTTGTCAAGCATCCGAATGTAAATCATATGACCATGGGGATGCTGCAATGCTCATAACTGTGAAAAAGGATCATAAATCAGTTTTTTCAGTGTCGTCGTAACTTTGAACGGGCACTAAGTGAACTGTTGTAAGTTGAGGATTACCTATATAGTCATGAAAGAAACGACTGTCTGCTTTTTGGAAAAAGACTATAACAGACCCAGACATAATATTAAATGCAGAGGCATCGTGCTGATAAAAAAAGTAAGTACATGTTCTTATTACCATAATTTTCACAGTTGTAATAGATAGCTTGAAAGTCAGATCAACAGAAAGGCTGAATTAAAACAAATGCACGCATTTGAATTGTGGTGCTGGATGCCGCAAGAAAAACAATTTAGTACTAGATGAAGTAAAACTAAAGTGCTCATAAGAAGCACTAATATTTAAGATTTACATTTCAGACAGATAATACAGTGATATCAGTTATTGGTAAAGGCCATGAGACATAAAAAAAAAAACCTGAAGAAAGTGAAAAAGGGATTGACAGTATAAGACAAATTGGCTAGATATTATCACTGATGACACAAGCATAAATGTACAACAAATAAGCAGTTACTGACTGTCAGGAACAAAAATTCTCAGAAATAAGAAGAAAATGTAATATTTCACCTAGAACACAAATATTGCAACACATTTAAACTATCCTAAAACAGTCTGATTAAAGCTACCACATAAACCTGTTACGTCAGTCAAGCCCAATGCTGCACCATAGATTCAATTAAAGTACTTCAATTCAAATTTGAGAACAAATGAACAACTTTCTATTCAGTAACCAGGAATTTCTTCTGTAACTCAGGGAAATGAGTTTCCATTCATTTTCAACAAAGACTAATAAATGGCTGATCAGCAGCAAAATCAGAAGTAGAACGTATTAGTAAAAAGTGTGTTATACTCTGTGATGTTCCCATAAATAGGTCATGGTCATAATGGAAAGTCCTAAATAAAAAAGGATGTTATATTCCAAAGAAAGACGATGCCCTTTGGAATTTTTTAAATCCTTCTGCTTCTCTATGTGAGATTTTAACAAAATCCTGTCACAAGAACTTTTGACTTTCTGCTGAAATCCTTTTCAGTCTGTTTGCCTAGGAAATGATCATGTCCAAAAATAAATTAATTATTTATACCGTTGCAACAAAATGAGTATTTTTAAATAAAAGAATATCTGAGTAGGTCCAGGCTTTATCATTTGGAAGCAGGATTTTTTTTCTTCCTAGCATTTCCTGCAACTGCATTATCTGTTTTATTTCAGATCAACCAATTGTTGCAATAGGAATTGATTGATCAGCTTGTTGTCTGAGCCTGATGTCATGAGTTGAGAATTACTGGCCCCAAATCACCAAATTGGCTTTCATGGCTAAGGCAGAACTGGAACTCACAGTTCCCTAATTTCTAGCCTGGTGCCTTAACCACTAAACCAAACAGTATCTCTAAATGGTTAATTAAAATATCTCCATCCAGAGATATTCT
>NW_015386952.1:505495-509473 GCF_001527695.2 Protobothrops mucrosquamatus
GAGAATGTAATCTGCTAACAAAATGTGTTGCTTACTAGGTTTTTAGGGACAAGGTAAAAACTTTACAGTGTCACACCCCAATATCATTTTCAAAGAGGCATATGGCCTAAAATTCTAGATTACAAAAAATATTTGCTTCCTGAATGTTTCCCCCTTTCCTCCAGTATAAGAATCAAGGTATAAAAAAATTAAAGAAAAAGAAAGAAAAAGACATATGACTTCTGCCCTTCTTTCTACTGAGTATAATAGAGTTGGAAGGGATCCTGGAGATCTTCTAGTCCAACCCCCCTGCTCAAGTAGGAAACCCTATACCATTTCAGGCAAGTGGCAGTCCAGTCTCTTCTTAAAAGCCTCTGGTGATGGAGCACCCACAACATCTGAAGGCAAGCCGTTCCACTAGTTAATTGTTCTCACTGTTAGGAAATTTCTCCTTAATTCCAGGTTGCTTCTCTCCTTGATTAGTTTCCATCCATTGTTTCTTGACTTGCCTTCTGGTACTTTGGAAAATAAGTTGACTCCCTCTTCTTTGTCATCTATTTCTTCTGCTTGGCTAGGTGGCCTGTGGTTATACATCTATGGCAATGTCATTCTTTTTTCCTTTTATATTGAGCCATATGCATTCTAGGAGGCTTTCATTCTTGGTTTTGTGCATTCTGTAAAGATATAATGATCTCTTACATATAATGCAACTCTATCTCCTCTTTTGTTAGATCTTTTTCTTTTGAACAGTTTGTATCCCTCCATCAGTACACTCCAGTCGTGAGTTTCATCCCACCAGTTTTCAGTAATGGCAAGTATATCATACTTGCCCTCATGTACTAGTCAATCTCGCCTTGTATGTTCCCCAAACTTTGAGCATTTGTGTATATGATTGTGATTAGGTCCTAAAGATTCTAAGGTTTGGTCACCCTCCGCCCTCAATTTTAATTTAAAGCCCTTCTGATAAGTTGAGCCAGTTGTTTTCCGAATACCCTCTTCCCAGTTCTTGTGACGTGCAGCCCATCCTTGCCAGGAGCCCTTCGTGTAGGTCAGGGGTGTCAAACTTGCAACGTCACATGACGTGTCACGACGTATTGTGACTTTTTTCCATTACCGGCAATGGGGTGGGCGCGATTTCAGCATGATGCATCCGGCCCGTGGGCCGGCAGTTTGACACCCCTGATGTAGGTAATGAAGATCATGCTCTAGGAATCCAATGTTCTGTTGATAGAACCAACTCTTTGTCTCACAATTGCTATCAGGTTAGTTATGTGTTTCCTACATTTGTTAATTGATTAGCAAAAAGTTTATCTATCCTTCTCTTTATTATTATTAATTAGTAACTATCCTTCTCTTTCTCCTCCCTCTTTTTTTTAACTTTTTTTAATCCCCAGACCCATAAATCATCAGATCAGCTTTTTCTTCTGGTCAGCTTCACCATTCCACAAGTTCTGGCAATCCAACGTTCCTCTGTATTTTATTATTCTTCCATCTTTGCGTACAGGAATATTGTTGCAGTTACTGTATGTAGTGTTAATTTCCCATATTTACAGAATAATTCAATTTTTCATATCTTTGGCAGTTCTTTTGATGATGATTTGCCAGAAATTAGCAAGAACACATCTGTTGGAAGCAGGCCTTGATGTTGGCAATACAAAATGAATAGTTGCTGGAAGTGCCTTCCTGCTCTTGTATTCCTGTTATCTCAATGTAATGAGATAATGTGCAATTCTGAAATTTTTTTCCTCAGCCACTCTGTGCCAGATGGCTGCAAAGAGTATAAATTCTTCCATTCTGCACAAGTCAAGTTAGAAGTGAAGAAGCTTCTTAGATGAGAAATATTTTCAAAAGAAAGAAAGTCCAGCTGCCTTTTGAAATAGTATCTTTTGGACAACCATGACCTGGATGGTTGGGAATCTCCATAGACACAAGGATCCCAGGAATTTGGATCTCTTTCTCATAATCTTTCTTTTCTCAGGACCCTGCCCCCCTCCTCCTCCCCCACCCCCATTATTTTGGGCTAGGACACTTTCTTCAAAAAGTAGCAAGCTACAGTAGCTTTGTCATGTCTAGGAGCTTTCTTAGAGATCCAAAATAAGTCAAATGAATTTATGTAGTTTGAAATAAAACTAATAATACAACTGAAAATATGAGCTTTGGTCCTCATTTTGACTTTGAATTCCATGGATCAGAACTAATAAAGAATGTCACAGGTAAGCAGGCTGAAATTCATATATAGGAAGTTCAGAATTTGTGGAGCTATTTTGTGTTCATTACTGACTTTATTTTCCCAATCATTTCTGGAATTATTTTCCAGGAAGTCGAAATGTCAGTCACTCCCAGAAGCCAGATTCATAAGTGCACAAACAAGAAGAAAATTGTTTGCAATATATTGAAGATGGTACAATTCTTCTATGAGAAGATATGAAATAATGACCCTAGACTTTGCTGTTTTTCAAATAACCCATAACATTTCTCACAACAAATAATTATAAAAGAAAACTATCTTAATAAGAAGCAAAGGAAGAAGGATGGAAAGAGCAGGGGGATGATCTGGGATTGAATCTGTGAAAATTTTCTAGAATACAATAACAGTTTGTTAACAGAGGGTTTTGGAATTTCAATTTTGTCTTTCTTTTATTATTAATAATAATATTTATTACTTTTATACTTTCATATAATATTTTTATTATTGTTGTTTTTCCTATTAACTATTTAGCTATTAATAAAGTACACAGAAGACAGGCTAACCATTTGTAAACAGATTTAGTAGTTTAAAACTTTTTTGGCCACTTTTGTAAGAGGTGGAAAACTAACATTGTTGTATTATATTAATCAGCATTCAACTAGAGAGGATTCTATGTGTACATGTGTTAGTCTTTTTTTTCTAGGACACTTTTTAATGTCCTGTTTGTTGTTGTTTTAAAATATTTTGGTGGTTTGTATCTTAATCTTCTTCAAATAAAATTAAATATTTTAAGAATTTTATCTCCATTAACTTTTGATCATGAATGTAGTAAATGTGGCCCATCAGCATCTTAAAGAAAACATATCTGAATATTGGTATAAAAATCTGAGACACATGTTTAGCATTTTGATAGAAGCAGGATGCTGGCAGTGGCAATAGATGTCTTAAGCCTTGGAGTTGCTGAAGGAGCCCATTCATTCCTTAAGCCTTATAAATCTCAATGATCCCAAATGGTTCCTAGCTTTCTTTACTTCTAGAGTAGCACTCTCCACATAGCATTCAAAACTGAGTGCAGCCTTGAAGTTGTGTTCCCCAGTTTGTGTTTTCATAGAGGCAATTTCCTTGCCGTATTTTCACTCTCTGTTAAAGAGAATTCAATGATAAACAAGAGCAAGCAGAGAAATATACTGCATGCAGTACATTTATTAAAGCTAGAAAACAAATGAAAATAGTAAGCAAAGACAGCAGATAAAAATCCCAGAATACTAGTTAATGAATCGAGACAATATAGTGAAAATCGTACTTTATCAAATCTGGCAATTTTCTCAAACAAGATGTTGTGAAGGAGAGAAGTACTTTACAATCTCAACCCAACATGATATGCTAATCCATAGATGGATGGGATGGAGGGAGGGAGGGATGGAGGGAGGGAGGAAGGAAGGAAGGAAGGAAGGAAGGGAGGGAGGGAGGGAGGGAGGGAGGGAGGAAGGAAGGAAGGAAGGAATTTTTAAATTTTGTACAAAATTTGCAAAAACATGCTAATTTCCATATTCTATACTTGCCTGTTTTCTAATTTAATCCAACTGCAGACTATCAGGAATACAGATAGTCTTATAATACAAAATAAAAATGCGAACACCAGGAGAGTATAAGACAATTAAAAGTTTAGTAAAAAAACCTTTAAAAACTTTTAAAAGCATACAATCATAGGGGCCAAGCTTTCGTCGGATCCTTCCGACATCCTCAGGGCACAAAGTCAATCAATGGGAAAAGCAGTTATAAATAAACCGACGCCTGCATCCGGGCCCTAG
>NW_015386952.1:510536-515896 GCF_001527695.2 Protobothrops mucrosquamatus
TTGATTGACTTTGTGCCCTGAGGATGTCGGAAGGATCCGACGAAAGCTTGGCCCCTATGATTGTATGCTTTTAAAAGTTTTTAAAGGTTTTTTTACTAAACTTTTAATTGTCTTATACTCTCCTGGTGTTCGCATTTTTATTTTGTATTATGGATATTCCCAGGAGTCATTCGTCTGTCTTTTATGTCATTTGCAACCAGATAGTCTTATGATCACAATTGAACCCAAAATTTCCATTGCTAAGCGAGACAATTGTGAAGTGAGTTTTGCCCCATTTTACAACCTTTCTTGCCACAATTGTTAAGGGAATCACTGCAGTTGTCAAGTAACACAGTTGCTAAGTCAATCTGGCTTCCCCATTGACTTTGCTTGTAAGAAGGTCACAAAAGGAAGTCACATGACCCTGGATCACTGCAAATGTCCAAATTTTGATCATGTAACCATGGGGATGCTGCAACGGTTGTGTGAAAAATGGTCATAAGTCCCTTTTTTCAGTACCGTTGTAACTTTGAGTGGTCACGAAATGAACTAAATGTAAGTCGAGGATGACCTGTATTACTCCTATTTTTTTCACTGGTATAAAAGTTGCAAATATTTTTTTACTGTTATGTCTAAAAATAGACATAACAGTAAAGAAATATCAGAAGAGAAGGCATCTGTCTTTGATATTCTGAAAGAATCAGCCTGCTGAATTTATTTCCGTCTACCTTTCTTAAGCAAACGTGGTCATTCTTTTTCACCAGCATTCAGCAATGGACCTTTGTTATGTTAATACACAACTTTCTCTTTCTGTATTTGCCTCTCATTTTGTCTTGATCATCAGGGTGGTGTTACTTTTCATACTGCCATTACTAATAGCTTCTTTATTAGTCAGTTCCAGATTCTTTGAGTGTGCTTTATTTACTGGAGTATTCGCATCAATTTTTGGTATGTACTTTCCTCTCCTTTTTAAAAAAAAAATAGCAGCATTTTATAATAAAAAGTGGGGGAGAATTAGAAGAAAATCTAATTAAAGACCCATTTCATGCAAGAAACAGAAACTAAGCAAATAAGGGGCAATTAAAGAGCATTACCATGTGAACAGAAAGCAATTAGAAATAGAAGATAGAAGAAGAAAACTTTTAATGAAAGTTACAGTAGCCATGGAAACTTCAATGTGGCTTTTCCAGTCCATAACGGATATGCTTGCATTGCATATCCATTATGCGATTTAAGGGAAATTCAATAAAGACAGAGAGAGAGAGAGAGAACTAATCAGTTATTATAAAAAACAAAAAGCAACAACTTCATACAAAAACTGAAATGTAACAAGGTAGCATGGATGTAAGCTACACTTTTCTAATGCATAAAATCAGACTGTAATAGTGGAAAAAAATCAGCAGAAACAGGAAGAGCTTTGTCTTCATAAATTCCTGAAATCTAAGCCTTGATCACCGTACTTCACCATCTGTCCAATCAGTGCCCAAGAGGTCTTTCCCACATTAATTCATCACCCACCCAGAAAGCTCTGATAAGGGCAACTCTGATGGGAGAACTACTATGTTGATTTTGGAATACAATATGCTCTCTTTCTTCCCACTCCCTCACTGTGCTTTGTTTTGCACAGGAAATGACAAAAAGGGCATCTGCTGCAGTAGCATCCAAATTGACAAATTAGGGCTGCAGCTTCATTGAGATTTATTGATTTTTCACATTTCTAAAGCACACATCTTCCTTAAAGAGGTGATTTAACTGGGTCTGGGCAAGCTGAAGTTATTTATTTACTCTTACGTAACTAAAATTCTGCCCCAAATTGATTGTGCTAGGTTGCAAATCTGCCCTTAAAGGGGCCACAATACTAGAATTATTCATTGCCACCTTGTTAATATTATAATGGACATAATTTGCTTATTGAGCTTTGTATCTCCCCATGTGAATGTAGCACCCATATGTGGGAGAAAGCGTAATTCTTTTGCCTTTCCTTTCTTGGCTGGCTTGCAGCAAATCTCAAGTTACACATCCTCAAGAATGGAAGTAGGCAGGATGAGGACGTGCAAGATTTCCCAAACTTTGTGTATCTCAGACTGACTTGATATTATAGTGTTATTTGTGAAATTCTGTGGACAGCTTTCTCTACCCATACATGATACCTCTGCAGGAAATATTTGATGCATGAAGTATTGGCTGTGTTCGCATGATATGCTTAATTTGGGTCAGAAAGGACTTAGTCTGATGAAACCAGGCAAGAACAACATGCAAACACCTTAAAAGAGGCTGCAATCACCATTACCTAAAGCCTGGGAGAAGACCCAGGTCTTGAAGAGCTCCAGAATGCTATCAGGATGGGAGCCACCTGGATTTCAGGGGCAACTCTAATCCAACTACCAAGGATTTAAAATTTTTGCTCCCAAAAAAATAAAAAAGTAAGAAGGAGCAGAGAATACCAGCTTTTCAAACACCTTTGCAGTAACTGGGAGTCTATCAATGATAATTCCCCACTATTTTACCAGGGGGGACTGTGATTTGTACTTCTGGTATATGTAGTTCAGTACGTCTTCCATAGTAGTTGGCCAAGTCATTGTAATCTGATCACTGCTTTTGGGCCTGCTGGTGCCATGGTGCAGTTTTTTGAGTCTGAAAATGTGCAAAAAGCTTTGGTTGTGTGAGTGTGTTCTCACCTAATTTCATACTGAGCACAGGGAGGCTAAGTGGAGTTGTGTGTATGATCGAGAAGACAAAAACCAAATGTTCTTCATGCTGGCAACACTACGCTCAATTTTGTCAGGCTGTGCAAAGTGTTCATCTGAAAATTGAATCATTTGGAAAACAGAATTGTATTTAGAACTGGCAATATAGAAAGACAGGCAGGGTGGGGGTAGGGGAAATTTCTTGCTAAGACAGAGCAGGTACTGATTTTCCCAGTGGAAAATAAATAGTGCCAGTTTAGAAGAAATGAGAGGGAAACAGCTCAAAACTGAAGTGGTGCAAACAGCCAGCAGGTGGGAGCAAGTTTTACACACGGGGAATGTGTAAATTGTTATGTGATGGAACAAAGAGCAATCAGCACATAGATTGCATGTTTTTGTAAGATCAGAGGTTATGCTTTATTACAAAATGAAATTAAATCTATTTTTATATTTCTAATGTTAATGGTGGAAGAACACAAAGAACTCAAATTAGAATAAAATAAGGGATGAAACAGATAGTTTTCTCTTCTCAAAACACTGTGTTTTAGCTTCCCAGTCAAAATATATAGTATGGAGATGTGGGTGGTATCACTGAGTTAAACAGTTCTTTCATCAGTTTTCTTACTTCACATCATAGTATTTTGTATTATAATGCCTTCTTCCAGGTTTCTTTCTTTATACTAACCACTCTAGTCTACAGCTCTGTATTCTAACCTGGTTTAGCTGTTCAAGAAAACCAAAATGTAGTTTCCTTTGAGAAACAAAAAATAGAAATACAAAAATATTTTAAATATTTACATTTTAAATATTTTAAGGTCTGCTCAATTTTATTAAAAGCCAAGAGCAGGAAAGATATGACCGCTTTTTTATATACTTATATACTTTTTTATATCTGTGTTTTTGTATTGTTTTTGTTTTTTATATTTTTCCATTGTTTTTACTGAACTATGATTAACAAACAATTCAGGGAACTACATCCACATAAATCCAAGATGTATATAAAGAAGAAAAATAAAAATATGCACAAAAGAACCACTATAGTGTAAATAAAGAGACAGATATTGTACATGTACAAATTTGCAACATATGTAATTGTACCATATTGTAGACTACAATATACAATTGTGGTTCCTGTTTCTGTTGTTTCATCATTTTAAGTTTATTTGTGATTTTTTTTCTAATGTGGCAGTAAAGAAAATCCATATCTCAAATATTAGGTTATCTAGAGTTTTCCAATGTTACTATTTTGGCTGCTAAAATTAATCTATATAAATAAAAATGTAAATGTTCATTTGTTCAAAATCTTAAATCTCCGAAAGTTCTTCACCGATTGCTTTGAAATTTTGACACAACGTTGCATTCGAATATGCACGTGTTTTTATATACCTACTATTATATATTATATAGATGTCACACCTGTGACAGGTAAAACATGCTTTTTTGAAAAACAGCACCATCTGTTGGACGTAAAAGCAACACACGCTTTTACCAGACTGAGCCACAGCAATGCGTGGTCGGGTACAGCTAGTTAGATAATAAATTCTTTGTTTTTAAGCTTAAAGTTTAGTCCTGTAAATAAATGCAGTAAGCCTAACGGGGGAGCATTGAATTCTTTGTTTAATGATGTTACTTATCTTCCCAAAAATGTTATGTCTAAAGAGTATACTTGACTACCACAAATGAAAATGACCCTTTTTTGACAGCCCGTCCAACATTTGGAAGAATAATGTTAATAAATATATATGTGCAAATCTAATGGGAGTCAAGTGCCAGTGGTGTATTGTCTTCCACTGAAGTTCTTGCCTTGAAGGTGAAATGAATCCACCCAGTTCCATATTTTCTGCAATTCATCTCCCATGTGAGATTACTGAGATCTGTATCCCAACCTTTCTTTAAGCCATATGGTGTTAGGCACAAAGAATCAGGACCATCTATTAGATTGCAGCATAAATGATTTATTCAAACCTATCTAATCAACATCTAATCAACCGAAGTTCAATATTCAATTGGTGCCAGATAAGGGTCAACAGAATTCAGGAAAGGTTGGATTTGGACCACTTGTGGGAACATAACAACTCTATGCTGTTGATCTGCTTAACTCCCCCCCCCAAGCTCTGCTACTCTTCTCCTGTGAAAGTGAATCACTTTTTCCTAACTGTAAAAATAATCTATACATTTTTGAGATTATTTCTTCTCATTGTTCTAAATAGTGAAGTATTAAATTCTTGAAATTGAAGCTCTAAAAATAAATCCTATTCAAATCCCAAAATGATTGAATTGACACCACAAGAGCCATGGCAATTTATCATCTATTAATTGCTATAACTGATCTTTATTGGGAAATTCCCTAATATTATACAGATCTTTTTATTTATAAAGAGTGTATTCTCTGAAAAACTTCATTTTAGCCAAACCATAATGATTATATAAAGTGTATATCTTCTGGAGCTAATTCTGTGAATGTTACTCTATTTAAATATTAATTTTTATTGGTGATGGATTGTTTCAGGAATATAATTGTTGAAAAAAGGTTGAATTCTTTACTTATATCTTTGATTTTACTCACTATTTGGCCATTGGTATTTTTAATTGCACTAATACTTTTTTCCTTAGCCTTTTTCAAATTATTTGTTAATATTCTAGAATTGTTATCGTGTTCATAGTATCTTTGTTTGGCAAAAATAATTTAGATAA
>NW_015386952.1:516792-518273 GCF_001527695.2 Protobothrops mucrosquamatus
ATGGATTGTTTCAGGAATATAATTGTTGAAAAAAGGTTGAATTCTTTACTTATATCTTTGATTTTACTCACTATTTGGCCATTGGTATTTTTAATTGCACTAATACTTTTTTCCTTAGCCTTTTTCAAATTATTTGTTAATATTCTAGAATTGTTATCGTGTTCATAGTATCTTTGTTTGGCAAAAATAATTTAGATAAGATTTTATATCTCTCCAAATTATATAACGCTCTCCTTTTATTTAGTATCTGTATGTACTAGCTGAACTAGTTCTTTGGAGAGAACACTAAAGACTCCACAGATCAACCCTGAGTTACATATATTCTCTTCTATTGAGCCATGGTGGCGCAGTGGTTAGAATGCAGTATTGCAGGCTAATTCTGCCCACTGCCAGGAGTTTGATCGTGACCGGCTCAAAGTTGACTCAGGCTTCCATCCTTCCTAGGTTGGTAAAATAAGGACCCAGATTGTTGGGGGCAATATGCTGATTCTATAAACCACTTAGAGAATGCTGTAAAGCACTATTAAATGGTATATAAATTTAAGTGCTATTGCTATTGGTATTGCTATCGATCTAGTTCTGTTATATTTTGCTAACAAAAGGGTAATTTCTGAATATTCTTGCATTTTGAGATTTTTTTCATTGTGCTCAGCTAATTTATACACTTTCCTCTAAATACTGTCTTTATAGTATCCCCTCTTCATTCTTACTGATGTTTCATTTATAATTAAAAAAAAAAAGGTTTTTCAAAGTTTGAGTTGAATGTTGCTTTACTGCTGCATTATAGGATTAAAATGCCAATTATAAATAAATGGAATAACCTCTTCCAATTTGAGTGCGATAATCATTGAAATGTGGGCTCATATGTATTGGTGCAATTTCAAATTGTTGCAAAACAATACAAAATGTTTTAGTTCTCCACATGTAATTTATCCTAGAATGGGATTCATGTCTACCTGAATAAAATATGTATGCTTGTATTGAAGAATTCAGCATTTTAGTACAAGACTGGAGATTGCTGATAAAGATATAATTCTTTAAATTATACCTATTAGAATCTTGCATAAAAGAAAAGGATATTGTTTTTTGACTGAGACATTAAAAAAGGAAAAGATTCCATTTTAATGGGAAAAATTGGAAGATGTAATTTTTACTTTTATACAACAAAGGCTTCAACTGAAATTTGTTCAGAAGGGAAGGATATTTTTAGGAAAATTTAAAGAGGAATCATAAGGTATTCAAAGGGAGGGTGGAAAAAACTACAGCTTTCGTTGCTGGGCCTTATAGCGGCCATTAAAATGAGTATTTTGCCCAAGTTTCTTTTTCTATTTCAAATGATACCTATTTTAAAAAATGAAACTAACTTGAAAGAATGGCAAAGAGATTTGAATCGCTTTATTTGGGAAGGCAAGAAGGCGAGAGTCAAATTTAAGATTATTCAAGACATTAGAGAACGTGGAGGACTTAAAGTACCAAATTTG
>NW_015386952.1:518783-536923 GCF_001527695.2 Protobothrops mucrosquamatus
AGGTTATTAAGGCCTTTTGGATACAATTGTGGTGGAACTTACAGCAAATTTTTAAAAAAAGGATTATTTTTCTTCCACAGTTGTTCCTTTTAGGTATTGTACAAGATTTAGATGCAAAAGAAACCAATTTGATGCTTTATTGTTTAACTGCTGCCCGTTTGTTGATAGCCCAAAATTGGAAGAGCCCAATTCTGCCTACGATGGGAGACTGGAGATTGAAAGTTTCGTATCTTGCTGAAATGGCAAAGATTTCGGCTTACTTGAAGAACCATTCGAATGAACAATTTTTATCAATATGGCGAAGATGGATTGTTTATATTCAAAAGAAACATAGAGTGGTAGAATATAATTTAGGTTTTTAGATTTTTTTAAGTTTGTTTATTTCTATCTTTTCTTGTAGATTGAGATATTTTGTGGAGTTAGAGATATTAGTATTTGTTTACTTTTATATGAATATTATCCTGGGATTAGGTTTGGGAAGTTCTGGGGGGGGGGGGGTTATTGATTGGTTATTGTGTTTACTTATGATTTTTTTTTATGATGGAAAAAAAAAAAAAAATTTCTTAAAAAAAAAAAAAAAAGGTATTCAAAGGGAGGCATCAGATGAAATTACATGAAAAGTTCCACAGCTACAACAGATGATACTGAACAAAGTGCTACAAGTATCAATTTTTCTAAAATGTTGGCTTGATTATGGATCATAAATGCTTAATATGGAATATAATTGGAGCAAATGCTCCCCAAAAGAATTAGTTGAAAAAAAATTAAAACAAGATGTAATTTGCTTATAAGAGACACATATTAGGAAAAAAAGGACATAAAATATTTTATTTACAAAAGTGGTTGTAATGTTTTTCAAAAGGAATTTAAAAAAAGAAAAGAAATGAAGTTATTTTATATATAAATTCCCAAGTAAAACAGAAGTTGCATTGACAGATAAGCATGGCAGATCTGTTGGGGTAGAAGTTAATTTGTATATGGGACTGAGATTTTTATTTTGGGAATTTATTTCCCAAATATGGATAAACTACTATCTAACGGATTTATGGAGAAGGTAATGATTTTTGCTAGGGGACTGACATGGAGTAGACTTCCCACAGCTGGATGGAACTTCTGAGAAAACTATTAAAATTATTGAAGGCAAACTTTTTTTCTTTGATGGACAATTTAGGGTTGGTTGATATATGGAGATATAAAAATAATAATTCAAATGATTATACTACTTTTCTGACAGACCACAGATTCTTTTCAAGAATAGATATGATTTGAATTTCAAAAAGTTTTGCTACTAAGGTGTCTAAAGTAGAGATATTACCAAAGAGTTTTTGGATCATATTTCTGTGAGTTTGGTTTACAAAAGAAAATCTAGTTCTTTTAAATGGAGACTAAATGAAATGTTGCAACAGAAAAGAGCAACAGTGGATTATTTTAAAAGTAATTAAAATATTTTTTGAAAATAATTTAGATAAATATACTGATTTAAAAATGGTTGGGATGCAAATGAAGCTTTTATTAAAAAAAATATTTTATACAACATAATAGTGAAAGTAAAAAGAAGAGTCAAGAGAAAAAAAGCTATTCTGGATGAGATGAAGAGAAAGGAAGACAAACTAAATAAGTTTCCAGAGAAGAAAGTATTTTTCAACAAATTTAAGCTTTTACAACAATAGTTACCTATCATAACAGTAAGAGAAATGGAAATAAATATAAACTATGTAAAGCAAAAAAAACAACAACCCCAATCTTGAGTTTGAAAATAAATCAGGAAAGTGGTTAGCATCCAAATTACAAAAAGAAAAGGAAATGAAAATAATGGCGAAATTACAAGAGAGAGATACAGTATTAATGTAATTAACAAAGAAACCATACCAAAAGAATTTCACCAATATTATTCCAGCTTGTATTAAGGAAGTAACGTCTCTCTAGATGGAAATAGATAATGATTTAAAGAAATAAAATTTAATCAGAACTACTGTACAGACAAACAGAGACAGAGTATGAATGGATCTATAAAAACGAGGGAAGTTTCTGAAGCTATAAAAAAAAGATTAAACTAGGAATAGAGCCTGGAATAGACGGATTATCAGATTCTTATTATGAATGTTTTGGGAATGAACTTTTACAACTGTTACAAAACACAATGAACTCTATCTTACAGGGAGGAAAAATGCCAGAGAGTTGGAAAGAGGCCAATATAGATAGCACTAATACCTAAAGTATTAAAGAGGGAAAAGATTTGACTTTAACAAGAAACTATAGGCCAGCGGTTCTCAACCTATGGGTCGCGACCCCATTTGGGGTCGATCGACCATTTCACGGGGGTCGCCAAGCAAGGCTGTCTGCCATTTTTTTCCCCTTTTCCGGCGGGTGCCTTACCTCCCTTGAGCTGGGCCAGCTGGTGGTCGGCCTGCTCCGTCTCTGCCGCTTGCCAGCTACGCCTTGGCCGGCGCAGGGGGCGGAACCACGCATGCGCGGCACTCCCGGGCAGGGAAAGTCCTTGACTTACGACCGGTTGGGTAGTCCTCGACTTACAACCGGTTTAGTCCTCGACTTACGACTGGTTGGGGGTCGCGGCATTAAAAAGGTTGAGAACCACTGCTATAGGCCAATATTACTGAATAAATGACAAATTATTCACATTAATTCTAGGTGGTAATAATTTTGCAAGAATTTATTTATTTATGGGGATCATTGTGGGTTTTTAACCTAAAAGGCAGTTAAAGGACACTGTTAGAAATGTGTTGCACGTTTTGAACTATTTGGAGCAACATAATGAGAAGCAAGCTGTATTGATTTTCTTAAATACAGAAAGGCCTTTCTGGTATTCTGATGATGGTGAGTTAATCCTATTATGTCCCAATCCTATTATGTCCCGTATTAGAGTTTGGGTGGGGTATATAGATTTTAAGAGTCTTTGTCTTCCTGATCTCTTCAGCTTCTAGCTGGAGGGCTCCAACCTTCTTGAATGGATTATGACATCTGCATTTCTAAAAGCTAGTTTCTGCTGAGTTGTCTGGCTGGGGGGCATGTTTGGAGAAGTTTCTACCTTTTTAAAGATCTTCTCCATTATTCCTTTGGAGAAATATATTCTGCCTTTTTAATATTCCCAAAAATATTTCTTTTCTCTGGATTGTTCCCACAAAGGAAAGCACAATTAATTGTTAATGGATTCACCAAAACTCTGTGAGATAAAAAAAAAAAAAGGAAACAAGATAGAGATGCCCACAATCTCCTCCCTTATTATGTTGGTTTTTGAAATATTGAATAGAGATATGAAATGAGGTGATTGTGGGAATAAAGGTTAAAAAAGAAACTTATAAGTTAAGAGCTTTTGCAGATGATATTGATATTGAAAAATCCTTTAAAGGGAATTGTATAATTAATGGGTAAATTTTAAAAAAACATTGGTGCCTTAACAGGTTTCAACACACAGAAGATGAAAATGTTAACAAAAATATAAAAATAGAAGACCCAACAGAACTGACAAATAAAATAGGGTTGAAGACTGAGAAGAAGGTAATATATTTGGGAGTAACAAATATGAACTGCATATTATTTAAAAATAACTATTTTAAGTTATGGAACAAAATAAAAAAATACATATTAAGATGGGAGAAACTACAACTGTCATTGCTGGGGACAATTTTTGTGATAAAAATGAATGTCTTGCCTAGAACCATGTTTTTGTTTCAGACAATATCTGTTTTGACAACTGATGCACCATTTAAAGAGTGGTAGAAGCGTGCGTGTAAATTTGTATGGCGGGGAGAAAAACATAAGCTAAATATAAAGGCTTATAAGATTCAAAAGAAAAAGAAGGATTGGGTCTAATTTATTTGAAATTGTATTTTGCATCTTGCTCTCTGGTTTGGATGAAAGAATGGGTGCTGCTGAGAAACAGAAGGCTTTTGGAGTTAGAAGGACACAATCTGAGATTTGGGTGGCATGGATATTTGTGGTATAACAAAGTCAAGATTAATGTAGATTTTAAAAGCCATTTTGTTAGATTCTCTGTTGGGAATATGGAATAGATACAAACCCAGGTTTTACACAAAAACATTTTTGTGACTCTCAGCACAAGAAGCACTCCATAGACAAGAAATAATAGGCAAACACAAATAACTAATTTATCAGGAGATACTGGAATTTTGTCAAGGGGACTATAAAATAAAATCAAGAGAAGAAAAGGTTACAGAGAAATATAGTTGCTAATGGTTTATACACATCATTATACGTTTATACACACACACACACACACACACACACACACACATCCCTTTTCTTCCATCTCTCCCCTTATTCCATGCTTCCATATCTAACCTCCTGACCTTCCAATCCCTCTTAGCTCAACAGTGGAAGATCCTCTTCACGATCTAAGGGGGAAGATGACCTCTGAGATTCTTTCTTCCTTCCCCAACCAGGAAACTCCCAAATTTAATTTAAATGGTTCCTTAGCTATAAAAAAGGAACTAAAAAGGAATTAAAATATACTTCTAAAGATAACTCTGTTCATTTGTTTGGCTATTTTTAGTAGGTCACATTTACCATGAACACCATTTTGTGAAAGTACTTAAACAATGCTTACAAAATTTCAAAGGTGCCCAACTATCACTCCAAAAATGGAAAATTTGCTTCTTTTCCATTTCTTTTCCTAGGGGTAAAACACTGAAGGCATTACTAGAAAGCTAGAAAGAGGAAAGATTATTCCAAGATTGCTAGTCTTCCCTTTTCACTTACTTTTTAACCCTAATACAGTTTGGTCATTTCATGAAATTGGATTACTGGCCTCATCCAATGCACATTTTTTTATATAAATCAGAAGGTGACTTTCCTAAGTCTCTCTATAAGTGCATCAAACAATACCTGTTGGAAGTCGACAGAGCATACCACAGAGACAGTACAAAGAATATGCAGTAATCACACAGATGCCTAGGCAGGACAATGAACGCTTTCAATTATTTAAGTGTGCACATTTGATGACAAGATTGTTAAAAGACTAACACAAGCCACACAAAAACACTTTTGTTCTAACTTTCAAGAGCTGTGCTGCACTTTAAGTGCCAAGGGTTTCACGTGGTTTACATATCAAGCATCACAATCCTCTTCTAGCTAGTCTTAAATTATCATTTAATTTTAGCAAAGAAAAATAATGTGATCCTTTGCCATTTTGTTCTTTTCATTATGCTTCATTTTGATGTTGATTATATGAATTTCCGCAGAACATTCATACTGAATAAAATGGGAGAGGTGCATTAACAAGTGAGAACAAATTAGTTTACAGAGGCAAATTGTATGACATTTAGAAGCAAGAGGAGGGGAAAATGAAAACTGCATTTGTTTGTTTGCCTAAGTCTTGGGAATGCAACTTTCTTAGAAACTGCCACACTATCAAGGACAATTTTCATATGGTTAAAATCTCCTTCAATAATTCTTGTAATGTATCAAGGACCAAAAGGTTTAGATTCTAAAGCAGGTAAGGAGATTATTTGATCTCCTTTACATCTGAAAATATCATCCTTTACTTTTATATGCTTTTTATACTGCTGTTTCAATTATACTGCAAAACTTAGTTTTGGGAAACTTTCAAGAAAAGTATCAGCAATCTGTGAGGCCAGGTTTCATCCAGTTCTCCATAGCCTACAATCAATCAATCAATCAATGGATCAATCCATCAATCAATTATTTTATTATTAAATGTGTTTGCTGTCCATTCACTGCCAGGCAACTAAAAGATAGGGAGGGAGGGAGCAAAATGTATTGAGGGGTAGGTGGGATCTACTAGTGGTCCATCAACCATCTCCATCAGGAGTATTGGGTCCCTAAGCCAACTACATTATAATGTAAAAGTTAAAGTGAAGAGCTTCAGTAACTTCAGGTTCCCATTTGACTATGGAGCTTTCTGGATGGTTCCAAACATTCATTTTTTCACTCCAACCTACTTCACATGATTTCTGTTGTATGGTTAAATTTAGAAAAGATGCTCCATATAACCGACTTTGAGCTCCTAGGGTAGGATTTAAATATGCAGTAAATCTACCATCTTCTTTCCCTATATTTTCTCGTTTATGATTTTATATGTGGATGAATGCATGCATTTCATAGGAAAGAGGTATGGTACATTTTGGGATCTTAATCCTCAAAATGTTGCTAGACTCTTGCACCCACAATCACTCACCCTTAGCTGAATATTTAGGCTACATCTTTCTCTGCTGGAGGTAAGGAACTCTTGTTTGCCGTCTTCAAGCAACCAAGAGACCTCAAACCTATTGAGTGTTGCTAGTTTGTTCATCACCGTCTGCTCTCCTTCTCAGAATCAATAATGATCAGCAGTTAGGTTTGTAATGCTTCATTTCCTCCAGCTGTCTCTACATCAAATGCCACAGCTGGCCAAGAAGTATTTTTGAAATATATAAGTAGAGAGTGAAGGTTCATTTTCTGAGTTTGTGGGATGGTTTCCAAACGTTTTGTTACCAGGAAACTCTGCTGAAGATGTTACCTAGCCTGGTAACGAAACTGGTTCAAAGGCCATCCTACAAGCTTGGAGAATGAACCTTCACCCTCATCCTGCACCCAAGCTGCAGGATATTACATATATCAGTAGTTTAAAAGGCTGTAATCTCTAATCATAGGAGAAAAGAACCATATGAAGCAATCATTATGACTAGGAAACCAAATGTAGATTACAGATAGAAGATGAAGTAAAGCAAAGGCATTTGTTGACATGCTACCTTGAAAAACAAAACAAGGCTCAATAAACCATCCTTCGCTATAGGTAATCCTCGACGTACGACCACAATTGAGCCCCAAATTTCTGTTGCTGTAGTTGTTAAGTGAATCATGCAGTCATTAAGTAAATCTGGCTTCCCCCATTGACTTTGCTTGTCAGAAGCCTGCTGGCAAGAGTACAAATCACGGTAACATGACTTCAGGATAGTGTAACTATCACAAATGCATGTCAGTTGCCAAGCACCCAAGTTTTGATCACTTGACCATGGGGAAGAAGAAGCAATTGTTGTAAGGGTGAATAATGGTCATGAATCACTTTTTTCAGTGCCGTTGTAATTTCAAATGGTCACTAAATGAATAGTTGCAAGTCAAGGAATACCTGTACTTCCTCAATATGGCTGATAGACTACCCTGTGCCAAATATATTAAAATAAATATCCTATGGAAAGAGGGCTTGCATCAGTATGCATAGATGTGATATTTGTAAGCCTTACACGTCCTGATAGCCTCCATGAATAATTTAATGGCCATCAATTGATTGTTAACTATAGCACTAGTTATCAGTTATGAGTGATTAAGTGAATTATTCCTAATTCTAGTCACTCTAATCATGTACAAACCATTTTTTCTGTCATGCAATCTAACATACCTGCACATATTTTCAATTGCCACTATTCATGGTGATACTCTTAATAAACCAACATTGCTGTATAAAGTCACACTACTTAGAACTGTTTTTAGGGGTTCAGAATATTATTTCCAGGGAACTTACATAGCAATAATAATAAGTCTGAACCAAATAAAAAGTTAATATTCACTGATATTTTAAAATGAATATTTTAATTGTAGCTCCCGACCCACAACCCTATAAGGAAAAATAGGAAGGTACATAATGTCATTAGTTAATAGAGTTGTGAAATAAAATGCTGTTCCAGATGTAGTCATCATTCTGTTAAGGCACATCTCTAAAGATAGTAACAAAAGCAAGTGATAAATAACAATGCTAGTAAATTATTAAATTGTTTAGAGCCAGATGTACAGATGAGACATTCTAATGCAAAACAATGGTCCAAAGAGTAACACATAGTAGTTACATTACTTTAAAAAATTTTGAAGTACCATTTAATTTATGTATTAATTATAGACAAATAGCTAGCCAATAGGAAACTGACAGGGTCTATTTGAAAACAGATAGTAGATAGTGATTTATCCAGTCAAAAATAACAAGGTGGACAGAGGAAGATTTGGGAGAGGGGGGGTTGGTATGGTGGAAAAGCATTTGACAGAAATATAGAAGCATATGGAAGAGGAGAGACTCTCTTCCCTTTTTTTAAAAAAAAGTTAATTATATACATTTTCTGTCACTCAACTCAACAAATTACTGGCTTGAAAAAGTAAGAGAAAGAATGGCCCATGTCAGGCACACAATTACAGCTGACATTTATGAGCCTACTGTTGATAGCAGCTATTTTTCTATACAAATACTAAAGCTTTTGTGTGTATGGATGAATGTTCCTTCTGAACAGTGTCTAATTAGAACAATTTTCCAACAGGACTTCTCTAGAACAAGGAGCTTCATGAAGAAAGTATAAGAAAAATTACATACAATGTTAGGCTATGATTGTAAGCCACATGCTGTGAAATTAGAATCAAATCAATTGACTCTAATCAAATGTACTTAAACTCCATATGTTAATTCTTAACTTCCTTAAAGGACTTTAAATTTTAGCTTTGTGTTAGGTCTATATATAAAATATCACTTTGCCAGCATAATAGTCCATGCATGTGATAAAATGAATTATAGTTCATAAAAGGTTATAGAGAATATATTTCTTAACCCATCCAAACACCATTAGATTCTTTGTTGTTTCCTGGGTCACAGCTGCCCACCTAGAAAATATGTACAATTATCTACATTTACGTTGCAGTGGCATTACACATGAATAAAACTATCATAATTTCACCCTGCAGCTGGCAATATTACCAAATACAAGGCTTTTGTCTTGGAATGATGCAACTGGCAACTAAAAGAGCTTTAGCAAGGTTCATATGCCATTAATTACAACTTCTTTCTTCATCTCTTAATGGTGTGTTGCAAAATAGTGATGCATGATAGTGCTGTATAATTTTTGAAGTCAATCAATCAATCAGAATAGAGTTGGAAGGGACCTTGGAGGTCTTTTAGTTCAACCCCCTGCTCAAGCAAGAAACCCTATACCATTTCAGACAGGTGGCTGTCCAGTCTCTTCTTTAAAACCTCCAGAGATGAAGCACCTACAACTTCTGAGGGCAAGCTGTTCTACTGGTTAATTGTCCTCACTGTTAGGAAGTTTCTCCTCAATTCCAGGTTGCTTCTCTCCTTGGTTAGTTTCTATCCATTTTTGTTGTCTTGCCTTCTGGTGCTTTGGAAAATAAGTTGACCCCCTCTTCTTTGTGGCAGCCCCTCAAATACTGGAATACTGCTATCATGTCACCCCTAAACCTTCTTTTCTCTAGACTAGCCATACCCAATTCCTGTAACTGTTCTCCATATATTTGTGTCTCCAGGCCCTTAATCATCTTAGTTGCTCTTCTCTGCACTTTTTCCAAAGTCTTAACATCTTTTTTGTAGTGTGGTGACCAAAACTGGATGCAGTATTCCAGGTATGGTCTTACTAAGGATTTATAACTAATTTATCATTTAGGATGTATAATTTATTACTAAGGATTTATAGTGTGATGGTTCTTCCCAGTGTACTACTGTACAGAAAAAGTCCTGTGATCTGCATTTGGGATGTAAGATGTACAGGTAATCAACTTACAAACATTCATTTAGCAACTATTTGAAGTTACAACCCCACTGAAAAAAGTGACTCATGATTACAACAATCACAGCATCCCCATAGTCACATGATCAGAATTTAAGGCACTTGGCAATCAGCATATACTGTATTTATGATGGTTACAGCATCCTGGGGTCATGTGATCACCATTTATGACTTTCCTGGCTGTCTTCCAACAAGCAAAGCCAATGGGGAATCTGGATTCACTTAACGATAGCATGATTTACTTAACAACTATAGTGATTTGCTTAATACCTGTGGCAAAAAGGTCACAAAATTGGGCATGATTCACTTAACTTCCACCTTTCTTGGCCATGAAAATAGTGGTTCCAATTGTGGTTATAAAGTTGAGGGCTACTTGATGTGTGTTACACAAATATATACACAGACAAGATAACTTTAACTTTATACAGGTAGTCCTTGAGAAATGACAAGCCACTTAACAACCATTCACAATTATGACCAATACCCCAACTTTATGTAGAGGCCTGTTTCAAAGTTATGACAGATGCAGTACCCCCCCCCCGTCATTCCTGCTTGCCACGGACAAAGGGGATGCTGTAACACCCCCCCAGCCTGTCTTCCTCCCCCCAGCCTGCACAGATGGGACCCCTGCAGCACTTAGGCCTGCTCCCCACATCTCCTGGAAGCAGCCACCATTTTCCTCACTGCTAAAATTCCCTGCAGGCTGTTTGTCAGAGAACTGTGTATCTGTTAACAGATAATTGTGTGAAAAATACTGTCAGGTGTTAAGCAAAACTAGAGAACAGGTTGTAAAAGCCAGCACTTTCTTAAAATTGTGTTCATTATGAATGAAATGGAGTTGATTAGCTAAAACTTCAGCTGTAGCCTGGCTAGATCTAGCCCCAATTATCTTTTCTTACCATTCTTTTGGCACATTTAAGAGTTATGTATGTAGAGCCTTCCTTCCTTCCTTCCTTCCTTCCTTCCAGTAAAGTAATGAGTAGATCATTTTTATTCTTTTTAAATTATACATTAACATATATTTTGTTTCTGTATGCCAGCTTTCCTACAACTATGTCTACAGCCCTTCTGTTATCTAATATAATGATCGAACAGCCTCCGGTAGATGCTAATATATTTATAATTTCTAATTACAAGAAAATATTTTTTTAAAGACCAGATTTCATGTCATTGTCTTAGTATAAAATAATAAGGAACATTCCTGTCCTTGCCAACTTAATAAGCAGTTGGTAAACAAGATTATTTGGGGAATGAATTTAGGGACCTCTTTGGGAATAAAATTATCACAGTTACCAAGGGATCTTATTATTCAACTTCTGAATAATGAATTAAGTTCCTTGAGGCTTCCAGAACATTAATGTAGCACTTGCAAGAAAGCCACTCACAATAATTGCTTGGCTATAATGTTATTTTGGTGACAGATATTCCCAAGGATGCCTGAAGGAAAGTTTCTGTGTGAATAAAGAAGGAAAATGAAGACAAAGAAAGATATCAGTTAGACACTTGTGATGTTTCTTACAAGTGCCTGATTACTGGACTCCGCTCTGTGTGTACAAAAAAGGACTGTCAAAAACAACATTTTGTTGGAGATGTCTTAAGGATAATGCTTTGTAAAAACATATGTTTTTACAATGTCCTATATTTACTAAGTGTACATACTACACCTGCTAGAAAAAGACATTCAATTAAGAACACTTGAATTCTTCCTTTTCTTTTCTCCTGTATTAAGGTGTGCTGTTACAGCAACAAGTAAGTACAAAACAGTGGTATATTTCACAGAGAGAATATTAGATTTGGAATGAGAGAACACTGTTTTCCATCAGTACCCACACTAAGGTAACTTTGTGTCCTACTTTATAAAAAGACGTGTCTATTTGGAGGTCTATCTGAGGACATTTTTGTGTTTGGAAAGACATGTATTACAAGGACAATCTGGTTAAACCTAGTTAAAAGCAAGGCAAAGCATGAGATTTGGAGATTTTTTTATGATAGAAACAGAGAACATTGGACCATGAACTTCTCACAGATAGCCATTGTAATCCTGATCACATATAGTACCTTTTATTACAGTCTTTTTGCTTGTTTTCCAGAAGCTGATGATGGGGTTGATTTAGTAAAAACTGGAGTCTGATGGTGAAAATGTGTAACTCTTGAATACATTCTATTCTAGTTACTTTTCAGTTAACGTTAGGAAAAACATGCTAAGCATTCTATTCTGCATGATTTTATGACATTTGATGGTATGTGAAAGTTTGTGAAGTCATATGAAAGCTACAGTAAGTAAAGATATATTGTCTGTCCTCTGTTGGAAAATACATGACATCAATAGCTCTATGAAGACATCTTAGAAGCATAGGATTGGAAGAAGTCATGTAGGTCATTGAGTGTAATCCAACAGATAGCTCTCTAGCTTCCACTTGATCACTTCCAGTGAAAACATCTCACTTCTCTGGATAATTGTTCTACTATTGAACTGATCTTCTTGTTGGAAAGTTTTTTTTCTAACATTAAAGGACTCTATCTTCTGGTAACCTAAACCCATTGTTCCTTCTCCTGTTCTGGACTGATAAAGAATGATTCATAAGTTCCTTTTGTGTTACATCTTTTCTGATATTTGAAAAGTGGCTCATATTCCTCCTCAATCTTCTGAAGGCTAAACACACCTGATTCCTTCAGTCTCTTCATAGGACTTCACTTCTAATCCTTTATCAACTTTCATTGTCCTTTCTGAATCTGTTTCTGTTTCTTTGAATCCATCTTAAAGCAAGTTGACCAGAACTGAAGATAGTGTTTGAGATGATGATGATGATAATGATAATGATAATGATAATAATAATAATAATAATAATAATAATAATAATAATAATAATAATAATAATAATAATAATAATAATGTTGGAAGGGACCTTAGAGGTCATCTAGTCCAACCCCCTGCTCAGGCAGGAAATCCTATACCATTTCAGACAAATGGTTGTCCAGACTCTTCTTAAAAACTTCCAGTGTTGGAGCATTCACAACTTCTGGAGGCAGGTTGTTCCACTGATTAATAGTTCTAACTATTAGGAAATTTCTCCTTATCCTAGATTGCTTCTCTCTTTGATTAGTTTCCATCCATTGCTTCTTGTCCTGCCTTCAGGTGCTTTGGAGAATAGCTTGACTCCCTTTTCTTTGTGGCAACCCCTGAGATATTAGAACACTGCTATCATGTCACCCCTAGTCTTCTCTTCATTAAACTAGACATACCTAATTCCAGCAATTGTTCTTTATAAAACTTAGCCTCCAGTCCTCTAATCATCTTTGTTGCTCCTCTCTGTACTCTTTCTAGAGTCTCAACATCTTTTTTACATCATAGTGACCAAAACTGGATGCAGTATTCCAAATGTGGCCTTACCAAGGCGTTATAAAGTGGTGTTACATGTTGAACTCAGTTCTGATCTGCATGCATTCATCTTAATAATGGTACAGATTTAAACATATAACGCTTTAAAAGCCTTTTATTTTTTCTTTGTGGAATAAATATATAGCATTAATGTGATAATTATCAAGAAAACAGCATGGATGGTAGTGATTAAAATGGCTGTTCTTTCAACACAGTAGGCCCAGGCTAAAGCAATGGCCATAGGTCTTCCCACATAGAGCCTGCTTTGGTTCTGCATATACTAGAAAAAGAAAGTGCTTCTCTTACTTCCTGATTAATAGTGCCATCAACCATTTTATGATTCTACTAACTTAAAACCCAAGTTGTTTTTACTTTAAAAGAATATATGATATAGGTATAGGAAATACCAAACAAATCAACTGTCCTTTTTCTCAATAGGTAAGGAAATCTGTAAGCATGGGAGTTTTCACAATAATGCATGTTTAGAGGAAGGAACATGGTGGTACATGTTGAACTCAGTTCTGATCTGCATGCATTCATCTTAATAATGGTACAGATTTAAACATATATAAATCTCTATGTATAGAGATAGGCGGTTTCTCCAACCTTCCATTGTGGGTGGAGTGGTCCTATGTGGATATATTTGTAGGCATGTAGGAATCTATGTCCATGTTAAGTTGAACGGGCTGACACAGGTGTGTGTGAGAGAATGATATATTTGACTCTATTCCATTTTTCTTATGCATTTTCACTGTAACATCCAAAAGCTAATAAAATGTGCTAGTAAAATGTGCAAAAGTCTAGAAATTAAGTGAACAGATTTATTTGAAAATAAGAGAGTATAATTTACTTTTATACTTTTAAACAAAATCATTATTTTAAAAGATTCAAATATATTATATGGTAAATATTTTCTATGTATAATCATATAGCAGAAGAGCAGACAGTTACACTACTGGCAGCGCTGTTAGATGGTCTAAGAAAACCTACAGAGTTGGCAAGTGTAGCTCCAGTGTTTGGATGAGGGACAAGGTGCCAGATTCTGTTTACACGAGGAGGTCAGTAACAGCAAAAGCTTAAAGAAACAATGTTGTCTTTGAAACATAGCATTCAGTGACAGCGTATTTTGGGAAGAAAAAAAAAAACCTCTTGAAAGTATTTGAAAATTTGAAAGCTTTTAACAAAGGCTTTTGATTTTGGGACAATCCTTTCAAACTTGAAAAAGCAGATTTTTTGAGACCATGTGCTCTATCACTAACTTTTTATGTAACACATAAAATATAACACATGCACACAAATATAAATTCCCTTCTCACCCCTATTGGGTGGTATGTGTCTTCCTCAGTCTCCAGTCCTCTACTAAAGGTCTTGGAGTTTGATGGTTTTATGCAGTATCTTAGCTATTCCAAGCACTGCATTTTCTGGACAGAGAGCTCTGACATTGTTCCTGGGATCTGTTGGAGCTTAGGAGTCACAGCCCCAAGTGCTCCTGCCACCATTGGGACTTCTTTGGCATTTACTTTCCACATCCTCTCTAGTTCCTCCTTTAGGTACTTGTCCAGCTTTTCATACTCCTTCCTAATTTTCTGTCACTTGGCACTGGTACATCTATCACCATCACTCTTTTCGGCTTCTTGTTTATGACCATGATATCTGGTGGATTATCCAGTAACTTCCTGTCTATCTGGATCTGGAAATCCAACAGGATATCAGCCCTATTGTTCTCCATGACCTTCTGTAGAATCACCCATTTGAGCTTGGGAGGTTTAGCCCATATACTATGCAGATATAGTACACAATGCCAGCTACTTGAGTATATGCTGTTCCTGTCTGCATCTTACATCCTGCCATCCTGTTGAACTCTCTCTGAAGTCTCTCTGCATAGTCTATTTCTGGGGTCTTATCTAGTGTGGCAGAACCCCCTCTTCTTTGGATCTGGTGCTTAGTGTCTGTTCTTGTGCTACTATGATCAGTGCCATCTTTTATTCCAGCACTTTCCAGCCACTGGTAGGATTTCCCAATGTCAGCCACCTCAGGTGTCTGTTGATGGTACAGTCCTTGCAGGCTCTTGTCTTGCCATGGTGCTTTCTCTACTTGATCTTCCTCCCATATTTGCTGCTGCCTCAGACATTTTCTCAGGAGTTCATCTTTGGGTACTCCAGGTGGCTTTGACATTCAGCAGACTCCACCAGCCCTCTTTCTGGCTGGTGTATAGTAACTGGATGCTGGACTTGGGGTGGAAATCTCCATACATTGTGAGGAACTTCTTCACATTGACAGCCTCCATTTAGCCAGTTCATTATACAAACAAGGTATCTGATGACTGGCATGGATCTTGTTTTTCCCATTGAGCTAGTTTTTCAAGGCCTGTCTTATCCTTTGGTAGTATTTGGATGTTGCTATCTTCCTTCCCTCCTCATTGTGATTCCATGTGACTGTGGAATATGAAGGTACTTGTAGCTGGTATGAATATCTGCTAGGTGGGCCTGCTGCTAGTTCCATCCCATCCATCTTAACCAGCTTCCCTCTTTTTACTATCATTCAGCCACTTTCTCCAATCCAAATGATATTCCAATGTCCTCTAAATCCATGTCAGGTAGACAGGTGAGTTGATGTGTCATTCACTCTTAGCATAAAGCTTGGTATCATCCATCTACAGGAGGTGGCTGATGGTTCTCCATCTGGAAAAATACATTTTCTGATATTCTGAAGTCACAGAATAAGTTCAAATTTAGGGTACAGTAATGAATTCTAGCCCAGACTAAGACAACCCATGAGAAATAGGAGAAGGAAGGTGATTTTATTTTATAAAAGTGATATTATCTAATGCAGAGTCACTATTAATTAACATGAATCCTTTGAACAGTATATATGAATGGGTTTTTTTGTTATTTCCCTCACTACTAACAGTGTTTATAATTTATTGCATAGTGCAAAAGCATTTTTGAAATGATTTTGTAGAGTACTATTGAAATTGGCAGGTTGCTCTTTGGGAATTATACATGTAGCATCTAAAAATAGCATCGTAAAAGGTTAGCAGCACAATATGGGAGGAAGCCATCATCAGACTTAAAATCTTGCTTCTGCTTATTGGGGGAGGGAGGGTGAGACATGGGACCAATTTCACTCCTTCTCTTACAATGTTGTTAGAAATAGACAAGAACCTCATAGAATCCACCAAGATATGAAGATTCCCTCCTTTGCAGCTGTCATTCTGAAAATTGCAACTCTTTGATTGAATTCCTAACAGCTGCTTTTCTTATATGGGAGAAAATGTGTTGCTCTTACATTAAATAGCTATTCAAGATAGTTTTACAAGTGATGCTAGTGTTTCTGGCTGAGAATTATGGGCATTATGGTCCCAGGACACATGCAAGGCAATAGATTCAAGAAATCTTTCAAAAGTAGATTGTCAATATTGAGGTACTGACAAATGATCTGCCATGAGACTGACAAACAATAAACAATATCAGATTCTTCCTCCAAACTCAACAATTTTTCATAAAATAAAAGTAGTTATTTCAAAAAGTAGTCTTATAGACTTAAAATATCTATTTCAAGTTTTTTTTTAAAGCTCCAAGTTTCTTCTCTGCATTTAATTCTGCTGGCTTTTTAAGATGCTATATAGTTCCTGGATTCAGAATAAGGATTTTCCTGACTCTTAGAGTTAATAGTTAGAATTTTCTATGTAAAAGTTTCCTTCCTAGATTTAACCCAATTATTAAGTATAGAAGTAGTTGCCTCAGGCAGCAGAAGCTGGGAGGGCAATAATACCATGATTGATATTCAATGCAGCCTTTTTATTTTCTTAAATAGATTTCACTAGATGATTTTGCCCCATTGCCAATTCTAATTCAACTGCAAGTTCAGCTGGCCTTTGCTCATGAAATGGGAAGAGACACCATTTCTATATTTGCCCCAGGCTGTTTATCTTTCCTACTCCTGAATATTTCATTCAGTACACTAGAGTGATCTCTCTTAGCTTGTTTCAACTATGACATCTTGCCAAATAAGGAGAACTTCATCATAATAAGGTGTAACTGTCAAATAGGGAATTTCTATTTATTCAAACTGCCTTTTCAAGTAATTTTCAGGAAACTTCTGGCGAACATGGCTATGTTTCAAGAAATTGTGTCCCCTTCATGCTTTTCACATTGCTCATATCCTTTGGGTACAAGTAATCCTCGACTTACAACAATTCATTTTGTGACCATTCAAAATTACAATGGCACTGAAAAAAGCGACTTATGGCCATTTTTCAGTTACAACTTTTGCAGCATCCCCATGAACATGTGATCAAAATTCAGATGTTTATGATATTTATGACAGTTGCAGTGTCCCGAGGTCATGTGATCATGTTTTGCAACCTTCTGACAAGGAAAATCAATGGGGAAGCCAAATTCACTTAACAACTGATTACTAACTTATCAACTGCAGTATTCACTTAACAACCGAAACAAAAAAAGATTGTAAAATGGAGCACTTAACAAATATCTCACTTAACAACATAAATTTTGGGCTCAATTGTGGTCGTAAGTTGACGACTACCTGTACAAGATACCATGTCCTCATCTGCAGTGGAGCTAATGCCTCACTTTTGATGAAGAGGAAAGACTTCAAAACCTTGAATATGAAAATGCCCATGATTTCTTTTTGTTTCTGAGATTAAAAGAAGTAATTGCTGGTTTCCTGAAATGATCATAGACCTCTCTGTGTTGAAACTAAATCACTGGATGCTTTCACTTTTGTAACAAGACAGCTCAACTATTGGTAGGAAATCCAGAAAATCCAGCAACATCAACATCAGTAAGGTGGAAGGATGCAGGAAAGTGTAAGCATGGCAATCATTTGAAGCTGAAAAGGCTTTGTGTGGCTAGGCATGTCCATGTGACTTTATGCATGTCAGCCCACCATGTAGGCCTTGTGACTTTACTTTAACTTTACTTTAATAAGACTTATATGCCGCCCTTCTCCTCCATGGGACTCAGGGCGGCTCACAGCATATTAAAAACAATATAAAACATTTCCCTATAAAAGCCAATTAAAAACCAAATATTTGTAGCTGTGTCTTGTTTAAAATCATTAAAAAATTGTCCCTATTTAAAAATTCACCCTAGGTCAGTCCCGCTTGCTGAAAAAGCCATGTCTTGAGGGCGCGGCGGAAGGTTAAGAGATCCGGAATCATCCGAATCTCGGGGGGTAGTTCGTTCCAGAGGGTGGGGGCACCC
>NW_015386952.1:539366-641144 GCF_001527695.2 Protobothrops mucrosquamatus
TGATCCTCCCCCCTCCCAACCTCCCTTGTTCCCCCTAAAAATTTATTAAAACACCCCTTTAAAAAGAACCTTAATTTGGCCAATTTCAATAATTTCCTATTAGCACCCGCAGCATGCCACCTCTCGGGGTTCCAAACCCCATCCTCAAGGTGGGCCCTTGTGATCTTAATGGGCCAGGCCTGCGCGAGGGGTGAATCGCACAGAGCCAATAGGACCGTCCTCGGATACATTGGTTAAATCATAAGTCCGGCTGTGGGAGATCAAAAGAAGAAAGGGGGGGGGGAAAGGATTTTCAGTCTCGGCCACCAAGTTCTTCATCGGCTGGAACGGGGCCAAAGCCAGGATCCTCCAGGCCATCCTCCACCGGCCAGAGACAGGCCGAGGCCACGTCTCCTGTGCCCTCCGGTCGTCACCAAGGCCTCCAACGGCCGAAGACAGGTCACCCTCTGGGTCCTCTGGGCCGTACCAGGCCCTCCGCTGAAGAGCCAGGGCTGGGGAGGGCAGGGCCGGAACCGGAGCTTCCGCCACTTAGTTGAAACAGGGCCAACACCAGGCCGCCCAACCGACGCCAGGCCGCCCGACCAACCAGGCCGGCCAGCGCCAGGGCCAAAAAGCCGAGCAATGGGGGCGAAGTCAAGTCTCCAACCGCCAGGCCGCCAAGGTCTTCCAGGCCGCCCGGGCCGAAAATAGGCCGGACGCCAGGCCGCCCGACCAACCGGAACAGGCCCGCGTCCGGCCGGGGAGCCGAATAACACAGTCCAGACCAGGCCTCCACCACCAGGCCGCCCGAGATCTTCCTGGCCAGAGTCATTCCATACCGCCCAAAAGCCAGAGTTTTCCATGCCGCCCAGGTTCTTTCCGGCCGCCCAAGTCCTTCTACACCGCCTGAGTCCTCCCAGCAGTCGAACAGGCCGCGTCCTTCCGGCGGCAGTCGTCCAAGCTGGGCCCGAGCTGGAAACGGGCCCAGGCTGAAGAGGAGCCGAGTCGGGTCAGGGCGGGCCTAAAACGGGCCTAAAACGGCCTAAAATGGGCCGGGTAGGCTAGAACGGGTCCGAGCNGATGCCGGTCCGCCATCTTGGACATGCGCAGAGTCTACTTGCCTAAAGTAAAAGACACTGTGGATTCTGGGTAATCCTATTAGTTATAATTCATGTGATGCCCAGTAAATAGATTGATATAGACTTTAAATCCATATTTTAGTTTGCTGTCTCAGTGCAAGACAAAGGAGAGTGCTTGAATTCTGAATTTGTATACAATAGCTTTTCAACTTATCATAGCTTTTCAACTGTTTGTGAACTTTAATTTCCCGTTCTTAATGCCTCTTCTTCTTGCACAGCATATGGAGATGTTCTGATTTTATTTCTCCATGGCAGAATCTAGAAACTAATATTGTATGGTTTGATTAAGGCAATTTTTCATAGAGATAATGATTATATAGCAAAGTGGATGAGCAAGCAAAAATATAGGAAATCCAGTACAAAAAAACCCCCAGGAACTCTTTGTTGGTGAAAGATCATGGAACATAGAATTGACCAGTGTTAAATAAATAACAATCCCCATGAAAATACTGGATAATTCTATGCTTGGATACTTGGTACTAATTCTTGAAAGTCTTTGCTGAAATGTTCCAGTAATTCTTAAGGGATGTTTTTTTAAAAAGTGCAAAATTCATGAAAAATGTGAACTGAAGAGGATGTCTGAACTACTGTCAAATTCTATGAATGCAGCAAAATAATTTCATGATGAAGACTTTGTTTAGAAATATCCTTAGGTTCCTATTTTCATGTGCTTCTTGATTTAATCCTGAATCAGTTCTGGCAATAGCTAGGGGTGTGTTTGAACATTTAAAATTACCGAGCCGAGTACATCTATTCTGAAATTGAAATGTCTGCTTTAGTCATACCCCCTTGGTATGGTCCTGGATAAAAAATATGTACTTAATTAATTTATAATTTACCTTATTTTTTAAAAACTTAAAATACTTGTTCCTCCTTTCTCCTCACAACGATCCAGTGATGGGGGTTGGGCTGAGAGAGAGTGACTTGGCCCAAACCAGCTTCTGTGCCCTGAGGAAGGACTAGAACTGACAGAAGCTGTTTGCTAATCCACCACCTTAACCACTACACAAAACTGACTCTGAATTTGTGTTCAAATGAACCCAGATACCTTTCCTCTTCAGATCTCCTGTTTGAACATGTAGAGTTGCAGGACAGCAATAGGTAGCTCCTGCTGCACATAATCAAAACTTCAGCAGGACTAAAATCTTCAGTATGTTCAGACAACCTATTGAACAAGACTATTATGTGTTGTCCAATTGTAAAATACAGTCCTTATGCATTTTACTTTGGAATCCAGCTAAAGAATATGCTACAAGAAACATATGGCATACATTATTTCTTAAGAGTCAGAAAGAAAATTAGGTCTTCATTAAACTTTTCATTTGCAGTCCACCAGAGAAATGGGGGATTTCTTGACTTTTGTTTTATGCTTCAGTTACATAAAAACTTCAAACTAAGTCCAACAGCAAACAAAAGCAGCAAGCAGAGGCTGCAGGCAGATTTAAATAAATTAGATAGATGGGTTATTAGTTGGCAGAGCTATTCATGACATATTATTGCAAAATAGTGCATAATAATGATAAGGACCATTTTAAAAAGCATTAATTTATATTTTGCTTTGGAATATTGACGGTTTCATTTCACAAATGAAATTGTGAAAACAAAGTATCAAGTGATACTCTTAACAACCACTATGTATTGAGCTGGAACATGCGGTCTTACCTGTTTACATTGGCACAACAAAAGCAGTCCTATATATCTTTTCCTTCATTGTGAGTCTTAGGCATCCTATTTCTAATTTCCTGAAATCAGCTAACATTTGTTAACAAGGTAGGCCAGCTAAGCAACCGGCTGTATATATTTAGCACGTAGAGAATCCTGTTTTAAGACCAGCATTCTGCTCTGTTGAAAGGAATCAATGTACCATGTTTTTCTGAATATGCCATACTATAGTGTGGAAAACAAAGATATTGGCTATTTTTCTTCTATGCAAGATTTAGGCCCAGCTCTCATCACATCTCTAAAAGACTATCATTCACAAGTTGTGGTGTTTTTATCCAAGGAACCACTACATCCTTATTATGCCTTGAGGATTGGTGATCGGCTTCTGATTAAAGTATTTCAGTGAAAAAATTACTTCGCTCCTCATTGAAAGGGACCATTCCAGATTTTGTTGACCACCAACACTGCTGTGAAGTGTCAGGATCTGGCTTGCTGGATGCATGCTTTGCACTGCCAGAAAGTACCAGACAAGGAAGTCACAGACCCAAGCCAACTGACCACAATAAGGCAAAGACTGAAGCTTTGCCCAACAGGGAAGCAAGTACTAGTAACCTCTGCTCCCCACTAGGATGCAATCTCCGGCCCAAAAAGCACCAAGAAGTGAACTCCGATCCGCCTTCCTCAGACAACTGAAAAACTTTACACCACATTTTCCAACACAATGGGAGCCCAGAGGTGCATGAAGGAAACAATCTGCATCGGGAAATGCCTCATGCCTGCTGTATGGACTGTGGTTGTGTTGCTGTTTATTGGCATTTGTCTCAATTTATATAAAGCTCTGTACCCTTTTATCATGAGTTTTAAACCCACTGAGGTTGTATGTGTTTCTCAATAAAATATTTTCCTTACGCGCCCCTATGAAACGACTGTAGAACCTTTACCCCAGAGCCCCTTTAATCTTATCTTCTTGCTTATGATTTGTGTTGTCCTTATGGACAAGAAGTGGGGACTGTGGAAAATGAAAATATTGGCTATTGTTCTTCTATGCAAGATTTAGGACTAGGTGAATTAAATCAGGCCTCATGGGGAAAATAGTGAACCAAAGTCTGTGCTAAGCAGTCCAAGGGAACTATTTGTAATCTAAACTGTAATTGTACTCTCTCAATATGATGTTGCTAAGCTTGTTTTAAATATATTTAGAACATAAGGACTGGAACAGTGAGAAATGGGGAACTGAAAGTAGCTGATGGATGCAGGTTCCAATGTACACAGGTATTTGGAAAGTTATGTTCAGCAGAGGGTCAGCAGAAAGTAAGATTGCTGACCATCTGTCTACTGTCTTAGGATGAGAAAGGGTATAAGACAGCGGTTCTCAACCTGTGGGTCGCAACCCCTTTGGGGGGTCAAATGACTCTTTCACAGGGATCGCCTAAGACCATCAGAAAACACATATTTCCGATGGTCTTAGGAACCAAGACACCATTCCTCTATCCGTCTCCGCACAGCTTCGAGCTGGGGGCCGTTGCAGCACTGGATTCGTTTCCGTTGAGCATCTCCTAAGGGAGGCTGCGCTGCTTCGCAGCCCTTTCCGCGGAGGAGGCTGAACTAAGCTCTGCCGGCGCTGTTGTCCTCTTGGCTCTCTCTCTCTGTCTCACTCTCTCTCTCCCTGCCTGGGTGCTTCTCCAACTAGGCTGGGCGGAGCCGCCAGAGCGGCCTTCCTGCCCCCCTCCCCGGCCAGCTGGAGCCAGGCAGGCCGGCGACCTTCGGAAGTGAAGCGAGGACAGGCAAGGTGCGCAGAGCCCCGGGCGTGGCGGGTGAGTGGGTGGCATCGGTGCGCGCTTGGAGAGCCCTTAGGGCTGGGGGTCACCACAACATGAGGAACTGTATTAAAGGGTTGTGGCATTAGGAAGGTTGAGAACCACTGGTATAAGAGGTTGGGACCGGAGCTGATTGATTTGTCATTGGCCAATAGCTGTCCTTGTTGAATCTGCTATGCCATTGGACCTCATTGCAATGGGTTTTTAACGTAAGTGATGTTTATGTGTGTGTTCCAAATTATTGCTGAAATAAACCTCTGAAACTTAAAGTAAGTATTGCTTTGTGTTGCTGTCTCTTGTTTCTTTCATTGGGTTTTTCCACAATAGTGATAGAACACAGGGCTGAGATGAGGTAGTTCTGTCAGTACATTTTTGCTATGTACAATAAACAAAGGCTTAAAACTCTATATAAAAGCCAAAAGTACCAAAAAATAAGATCAAAGAAGTGGCTTCTGAACTTCTTTACAGCAGTTATAAATACAGTTATAAATTACCCTTATCAGGACTTTAAAAACAATTTTTCCACCCTTCTATGTTGTTTGGCTTAGGTTACTACACATCTAACAAAAGGACATGTCCTACCTATTTTTTGTCCTCATGTCCTCCAGCCATAGCCTTAAAATCAAATATTTTCTGCCTTGAGGGTGGAGGTTCATTCTCCCAGATTGTGGTTGGTTTCTAAACGATGTCAGTGTTGATGTACTAATATCCCCTAACTTCTGCTGAAAATGTTACCTAAGCCTGATAATGAAACCAACCCACAGGCTCGGGGAACGAACCTCCACCCTCATCCTCCACCCGAGCTACAGATATTCACCACTATCGCAATTTTCTGCCTTTTTGAGTATCTTGAGCTTTTTTTTTTAATGGATTATTTTCATACAGTAGTTATTCAAATTTTCATGTTTTGTGACCTTGTAAATAGACTGCTTCTTCCTCTTTTTCTTTCCTTTCCTTCAACCTTCAACTACTCAACAGCCTAGATTTACATTATGTAATTTATTTCTGGATTCTAGCAATTGGCCTCAATCCAGCCCCTTCAAATCTATGATCGTTGTAGTCTACTGGGCACACAACTTGCCATACTTTTCTATGGTAAAATTCAAAAAACATATTAATTCTATTTTTCTTGAAAATAAAGATTTGTTGCAAAAATATTGCAATTGAAAAACCAATCTCTCTGATGCTGGAATAAGTAATTGCGTACTATACCCACCAGGCTAAAACCCTTTTTTCCCCAATTTTTTTCTATGTAAAGTTTCTTATAGATGCCAAAAAATATAAACAATGGTAGCCTGGCTGGGACTCAGCCCATTGCCCAGACAAGAGAGAAGAGAGCTCTTCCTCATATTGGAAAGCCTTCCTTCCTCAGAGGGAAGGAAGCTGCCAGAAATGATTCAAGTAAGGAGTTGCTTATATGCTCATGCCAAAACTAGAAAGCTTATTGAGACTTCTTCTATGGAAGAAGAACAAGCTTCAAACTACTGCTGGTTGAAAGAAATACTAGAGCGAGTGGTAGAGTTAAAACCAGAATTTTTCCTATTAGGTATAACAACGCAGAAGTATGACAAAGGCATACTCTATTTGATGCTACACATTCTAACAGCTTCCAGATTGGTTTATGCTCAAAATTGGAGGAATAAGGGAATTCCAACGGAAGAAGAAATCCTGTATAAAATTTTATCATGTGCAGAGATGGACAGGCTTACAATGGCTATGAAAGATAATACAGAACTGGAATATTTCGAAATCTGGGACAAATTCTATCGCTGGTATGAATCAAGGAGAACTGCTCGGATCTTAAGCTAATGATAGGACTGAAACATACATATAATTGTACATATAATTGTATATATAATTGTATTATGTAGAAGAATGAGATTTATATAGAGGTTAAGGATGATGTATTAAGTTTTTGTATCACAAGAAACAAATTGTTAGGAATATTTACTCTGGAATGCCATGTATGTCCATTTTTGTTTTAATTGTATTATAAATAAAAAACTTTTTAAAAAAAACTACTGCTGCAAAACCTATGTTCTTCCTTCAGTGGGTATTTTTTGGGGGAGAGTTACTTTGAGTTCTTGGTTTGGACTATTGAGGTTCCAAGAAGTATTTTTGTTGGTAAACCCTGTTCATGAAGGTTCAAGGGACTGGGGAGAATAAACTTCAACAGGTTTTCTACATTTTGGAGGGTCCACTTTTTGCTTTCTGTTCTCACTAATTAGCTCCTCACTTCTCTGTCTACCAGGATCTCTGCTACACTATCACAGAGCTGTTCTACATGATGGATACACTGCCCATCTGAAAAATCTCATCATCCAATTTTCTCATTGACTTAACATAGAGCAGCATTAGCTGGTTGATCGAAGCTAGCTTAGAAATTCACCCATAGAAATTCTTCCCATTGCAATATTTAGGGGACCCTCTGTTCCGGGACAAATGCAAGATGAATACACTGCAACTTTTTTAAACTCATCCCAAATAATTCAGTTGGTTCTGTGATAAAGTGGGGGACTGCAATATCCTGACTATGATACTACACTGGTTCTCAGGATAGTCAAAGGATGGAGAATCCCAGACAGTCAACTTTTTTTCTTCTGATAAATGTTCCATATATTCCAATGCTCAAATTACAGAAGATAATTGTTGATATAATCTGGGAGCATATAAAGTCTTAGGCTATCAGCCCTTTGGGGACATCAGATTAGGAAACAGAATCCAGTGAAGAATTGAACTTTTTTTCTGACAGTGAGAGAGAGCAATTAATAAATGGAATAGCTTGTCTCCTGGGATTGTGGGTGCTCCATCACTGGAGGTTTTCAAAAATAGACTGAACATTTGATTGGGATGGTATAAGGCAGTGGTGGCCAACCTATGGCACGTGTGCCAGAGGCGGCACTCAGAGCCCTCTCTGTGGGCACGCGTGCCATGCCCCGGAGAGGGCAACCATCCCTCTTCAACCAGCCGCCCGCTAACTGGCCGAGGTCCCACATGGCCGGATGCATCCCAGCACCCATACGCTCGCTGGCCTCTATGTGCAGGGGCCGATAGTGTCAGACAGCAGTCACCCCGGCCCCTGCCTCACCTTTCCCTGTGACAATGGCACCCCCACCCTGCCTTGCCTCGCCTCACCCCGCAGGATGAGCCTCCTACCCACCGCCCCACCTGCCAGAGACCCCCTGGATCAACCCTGCCCGGCCCCCACAGATGTCCCTCCCCACGAGCAACATCGAGGTGATCCCACCCACATTGGCCACACCCACCCAATCTGCCATGACCACCGCAGCCACGCCCATCCAGTGGGCCACGCCCACCTGGCACCCGGCGATAAATAAGTGGGTTTTGGGTTGCAGTTTGGGCACTTGATCTCTAAAAGGTTTGCCATCACCGGCATAAGGCTTCTGCCTTGAGAAAAGTGGACTAGAAGACCTCTGGGATCTCTTCCAGTCCTATGATTCTATAATTCTCTATATTTTATTGAGAAGCCTGATTGTACTTTATTTCCCCAATCCCAGTGAATCATAGAGGAGCCTGACCAATTCTCTTCTGAAGAGCGTCTTTTGTTTTCCAAGGCTTAAGGAAAGTTTCAGCCCTCTTTGCATGTATACTAGTTCTTGCCTATTACTCTCAAGGTCATCTCCTTGATTCCTCTCTCTATATGGGCATTTCTTATAAGCCTAAAATGAGCTGATTGTTACATAGCTGCCCTTAAAATACAGCATTATATAATGTTCAGCTATAATTTTCCCCATTTTCAAATGCCACATAAGACAAGGTTCTCATGTAATATCAGAGTGATTGTGAACATGATAGGTTATTTTTTAAAAATCACTTTTTAAAAAAAAAATTACTGACAACAATACATAACATTTCTCAAGTTAGAATTGAGCCACCTAATTTTCTACTGCAAATAGCAATTGTGAAATTGGCAAGCTGAAGAACCCCTTGGTTTGTTGAGCTCCTTGGCAAAGACTGCAGACAAATATATTGCCAGTGACGGATTTCCTCCTGTTCTCTCATATAATATGGCAATACTGGCAAGTAGCTTGTCTTGCATAAGGGTATCTTCTTGTTAATATGCTTTGACTTCTGTGAATTATTCATTTGTCTATTTTGATCTGTGTTCAGAAGAATTCTCTTGCAGGGCAGCATCTGCCTGATTATGACCTGTTATAATAATCAAGAGACAAAAATGTGGCTAATAGATGATATTTTAAAATCATTTGTCTTTCACATTTTTTTCTACAAACAGGTGGTGTACTTCATTATTATTTTACGTTGCCCTCCTTTTCTTCTTATATCTTCTTATATATCCCTTTCACTTTGTATCTCATCTTCTCTGCTCTAGAATGACTTGTTGTAAACAAGCAATATCTTTAATCAATCATGGGCAAGTCCTCATATTGCTGGCTTAAAACTCTGCATCATTTTTAGCTGGTACATAGCCAATAGGAATAGTGGACCAGATACAACTTTATTCTTCTTATGAGCCTAGCTTGTGCCGCAAAATATGCTTACTACCTCTAACAGAGAATATCTAACAGATATTTCAAAATCTACACTCTCTTGGCTATGCCATGTTTGGAAGACTTGAGAACCGGACATAAACTAAGAATCGAACATGTCACATGCATCCCACTTGATGTTCAAGAGATCTCAATATTTTAGGCATAGATCTATATCAGATGCAATACTGAATGTCAAGATCACTTACTGAAAGAAATCTACGCACATGTAAATTTAACTAAATTCTAAAAGTTCATTGGCCTTACACTTGAGAAAGTGAGTATAAATTTGATGTCTTGATCTATTTTTCAAAGCGCCTGAAGGCAGGACAAGAAGCAACAGATGGAAACTAATCAAGGAGAGAAGCAACCTAGAACTAAGGAGAAACTTCCTGACAGTTAACCAGTGGAACAACCTGCCTCCAGAAGCGGTGAATGCTCCAACACTGGAAGTTTTTAAGAAGAGACTGGACAGCCATTTGTCTGAAATGGTATAGGGTTTCCTGCCTAAGCAGGGGGTTGGACTAGATGATCTCCAAGGTCCCTTCCAACTTTATATTATTATTATTATTATTATTATTATTATTATTATTATTATTATTATTATTATTATTATTATTATTATTATTTGAAATAAAAGGTCTTTTTTTCTTTTTAAGGAAAGGATAAAATTAATATTTCTTGGGAAATGAAGGTCTGAAAGGGAAATCCTTCCCACCCTACCTTTTAAAGTGATTTTAAAATTTATTTTGGCCTCCCTTCCTCTCTTATTATTTTTTAAAAACTAACATTTTTATATCATTGCAACACCATATTAATTTAATTGAAAATAATTATAAATGTTCTGGTCTAGAACTATTCTAAAAGTATTCTTAGGCACACAAACAGCAGCAGAGACATTGAAAAATTGAAAGCAAATATTTCATGCTTGTTACAATTAATTCTGATTTACAAACCCCACATGAAGGAAACACAGCCTTTTATTAACTTTAGCTTTATTAACCTTTCTCCTTCCTACTAAGATGTGTGTCCTATGTTCACTTTCTTATATATTCTTTGTCATCAATAGACAATAGTGCTATCATATTTGGCCTGGAAATATCCAAAGAACCACTAGATCACAACAAAATGTTAAGCATTTTCCATATCTCTTTGCTACCATCTAGTTCAGGGGTTCCCAACCAGGGGTGTGAGACAATATTCCAGGGGGTGCAAAAACTTGGATTTTCAAAATTATAGTGTATATGCATAATTTGTTGCTATTGTTTTGAACTTTTGTAAGGGGTGCGAGAATGTATCAGAAGCATTCTAGGGATGTGGGGTATAGAAAAGGTTGGAGCCGCTGAACTAGTTCTAGTATACATGTACATGTGTATAAGGCACCGTCAGAAAATCATGCCAACATAAATTGCATTATTCCAGTGGCCAAGCTCTAATCTATCTCAATAACAAGGCTGATATAAGTGGTACTGTCCTTATATGTTATAAGAGAAGTAAGTTAATTTATTCCCAAGATAGTCCATCTGAGAGATTTCATGTGTAGTGAACGGGTTATGTGGAATATTAGGCAACCTTAGGAAGAGATTGGGTAGCCATTTGTCCAAAAGGGTATAGGGCTGTGATGGCGAACCTATGGCATGCGTGCCACAGGTGGCACGTAGAGCCCTCTCTGTGGGCACGTGCACTGTTGCCCCAGTCCTAGGCCTTCAGCTGGGTTTTATAAAACCTTTTCGCTTTAGGCCTCCACCGCCGTGTGCAAAAAAAAAAGGTCAATCAATCAATTTCAACTTCTCGTGGGGAAAAAAAAGATCTCGCAAAGTTGGAATTGATTGATTGAACTTTTTAGTCCCACCCAGTCTGCAGTTACCACTGCAGCCACACCCACCCAATGGGCCATGCCCACCCAATGGGCCACACCCACCCAGCACCCGACGATACATAAGTGGGTTTTGGGTTGCAGTTTGGGCACTCAGTCTCTAAAAGGTTCTCCGTCACTGGTATAGGGTCTCCTGCTTGTGTAGAAGACCTCCAAGGTCCCTTCCAACTCTGTCATTCTGTTAGTTCTGTTCTGTTAGCACCATGGAGATGTGGAGAGATGCATTGGTAAATTTTGCAAGGGAATGACATGTTGCCAATGACGGACTGTGACAACCTCCTGAAGTAGCTCATGGACTATGAAAAACATGGTAGGAGTAATCAAAATGCTGCCTCTCCCCACTTCCACCCCAAAGCCTGTATTGCATTTATTTCAGGCAGAACCTAACCATTTTTCTCAATTTAAGTTGACCTCCTTAGCATCCTCTTTTGTTTACTTTGAAGACTCTTCTTTTCCAAAGTGCTGGTCAGATATTTTGCAGGCAAACATAATAATAATAATAATAATAATAATAATAATAATAATAATAATAATAATAATAATAATAACAACAACAACAACAACAACAACAACAACAACAACAAAGTTGGAAGGGACTTTGGAGGTCATCTAGTCCAACTCCCTGCTCAGGCAGGAAACTCTATACCATTTCGGACAAATGGCTGTCCAGTCTCTTCTTAAAAACTTCCAGTGTTGGAGCATTCACCGCTCCTGGAGGCAGGGTGTTCCACTGGTTAATTGTTCTAACTGTCAGGAAGTTTCTCCTTAGTTCTAGGTTGCTTCTCTCCTTGATTAGTTTCCATCTGTTGCTTCTTGTCCTGCCTTCAGGCACCTTGGAGAATAGCTTGACTCCCTCTTCTTTGTGGCAGCCCCTGAGATATTGGAACACTGCTATTATGTCACCCCTCGTCCTTCTCTTCGTTAAACTAGACATACCCAATTCCAGCAACCCTTCCTTATATGTTTTAGCCTCCAGTCCCCTAATCATCTTTGTTGCTCTTCTCTGTACTCTTTCTAGAGTCTCAACATCTTTTTTACATCGTGACCAAAACTAGATGCAGTATTCCAAGTGTGGCCTTGATGGAAGTCAGTGTCCAGCTCCTACTGCAACCCAAGCCAAATAATCATGAAGGGCAATACTCAATAACCAAAGAGGAAAGAGCCTGAATATAGTAGTTTCAAGGGTTCGGTAGGAATCAGCCACAGCCCAGGCTCTGTCTGCATTCTTACCAATATCATGGATCAAGCATCATAGAATGTTATCTCAGGAAAGCTTGTGTTAGGAGAAGAAGATCCATCTTTAAAATTGGCACAGTTAAATTTGAATGTAAGCTTCTCCGTGGTAATCTGGGAATTAGATGAAAGTAAGTAGACATGTTCTTTAAAAACATTTAGCAGGGCATCTTCATGCAGCGGTTAATGGCACATGAAGGTGAGTTTGAAATGAAGTTATGGATTTGCAAACAGAAAGGTTTTCCATGCCTTAAATTTTATTGGGGTTCAAGTGCTTCTCATGATCTCCATCTATATCAAACAATGAACAGGATGTGCTGGAGATAGGAAGCCTCCATTCCCTGAAAATGTGTGTCACAACCAGTTTGTGTGTGTGTAACATGTTACTTGAAAACTCAGGATAAACAATATTAATTAATATTGCCATTTAGACAAAATGTGTCAATGATGGTAAGACATTGATTCAGAATCAGTTTGCACCTGGATGCTACAGCCAGGAGACTATATTCCTGCAAAAGGCTTTGGGGCACTGATGGCCACAACATTCCCTATGAAATGCTAAACTCATAGGATTATGTAAAAAGAATTCAATTGATGCAATATGCCCAACTTGTTTTAATCATAAAATATTGAATAAGAAAAATATGTTCTGGTCCACTCAACAATTAATCAGTGGAACAACCTGCCTCTAAAAGCTGTGAATGCTGGAAGTTTTTAAGAAGAGACTGGACAACCGTTTGTCTGAAATGGTACAGAGTTTCCTATCTGAGCAGGGGGTTGGACTAGATGACCTCCAAGGTCCCTTCCAACATTATTATTATTGTTGTTGTTGTTGTTGTTATCAAGGCCACAGTTAGGAGGTCATATATCAAGTATAAAATAATCATATTATCATTTATCATGATACTTGAGCCCAGGCACAATTTAGGCCTCATTGTTTTAATCCTATTATGCCAATATTACATAATATTAATTAGGATTTGATGTTATAAATTGCTTAATTTTAAATGCTGATGTTGACATTGGAAAGAGTTAAGAGTATCAGCCATCTCAGGCCTGCACTTTGCATTTGCTCAATGTCAGTCTGCCAGTGACTCTGGGGGGAGGGAGTTGGATGGGAGTGGGGAAAGCTCACCATACACCATACCTTCTGGAAACACAGCTTCAAGATCAGATAGCTGGGAATGCATGCAGCTGCATACCAGCCAGCCCACAGTTGAAGAGACAGTTCCCAAAACATTCCATTTGAATATGATTGGACAATGGGAGACCAGCAGTGGGAAGTGATGGGGGGCGGGGCGGGGGGAGGTTAGAGATTTTGGCATGCGAATTTCAGTTCTGGTTTTGCTCTACAGTATTCTGCTTAACCTTCCATTTTTCACCAAATGGAATCAAGGATCATTCTTACTTAAAGGTTTGAGTTGTGGCAGGGATAACATTAAGCCAGAACTGCATTTCTCCAATCCATCTGGAGGATTCACCTACTGTGGGGATTGTGCAATCACGTCTATCCCCAGTGGGACCATGCACAGGGGAAAGCGGACAGGCAATCGAACCATGACCTGAGGGCAGTTGCAAAAACCCCAACACAGGAGAGTGGACCTTCTCCTGCCAGGAATGCAGTGAGGCCTTTTCTGACCCCATGGTTTGCAAAGCATAGGAAGAGACCCACAGCCCCATCAGGCCCTACAGCTATGAGAAGTGCGGCAAGATCTACCACCTTCTCGGCCTGCTGAACCAGCACAAGGGGTGCCACACGTGGAGGCTGACATCGCTGTCCCAGGTCCCCAAAAGACGTGGGAGTCTCTATTGATGAGAGAGCAATTTCGATGGTCTCTTGGCATTGGGAAGGTGGATGAACCACCAACGGGGATGACTGTCACCAGAGGATCCGAGATCAGGCTATGCTGACTGGAGGAACGGCACAATCTGGGGCAAACCCAGGAGGAGACTCACAGAGCAGTCATCAGCTGAGTGCTTGAACCCAGAAGAAGAAGATTCTGGGGAACTTCTAGTCAGTGTTCCCTTGGAGCAGCCTGGCTGCATGCCTGGACTGGCACCGACACCAGTAGCCCTACCTGCTGCCTGGCGAATTTCAGTTCTGGCTTTGCTCTACTCATTGTATTCTGCTCAACTTTTAGTAAACTATAACTTTTTCACCAAATGGAGTCAAAGATCATTCTTACTTAAAAGTTCAAGCTGAGGCAGGGCTGACATAAGGTTAAAAGAGATCTGAGAAACTGTAAGGACCACCACTTCTATTGTCAATTCCTCCCATCCTGCTACTCTTCAACATAAGTCCTGTCTCATATCTGGTACGGATCTCTGTAAATTTTAGGATTTTTCTCTTCCAAATGTGTGCAAAGAAAGTAGAGTTTTGGGTGAACCCAGTGTCTTTTAGCAGGGTCTGCATGAAACTGTGACTCTGGGGATTTTGGTCCCATAGTTCCCTGATGCTGTATTTGGAAGCAAACTGCAGGGTCCTTTTGAATCCTGCCAGTTTTCTTGTGAGGAGATGCCTTCCAAAGCACAAGTGGGTCTTTTAAGGCTTCTCCTTATCCAGAGAGACTCTGCTGGTCTGGACTCACTGCCTGGGCACTGGCCTCGACCTCAGTGGCATCTGCACTGTAACCTGTTAGCTTTCTATTTTCACCTCCCGGAAATCCACTAAGATACCAATTAATTCACTGGATATTAAAACAGAACTTCCCAGGATATTGATATTATTATTCATATAAATATAGAATTCATTTGCTTTACAATTATACTTTAATAACTAGGTCTGCGTTTTTTATTATAATTCTCTGTGGCCTCACTATTCACTATATTCTACTCAACATGCATCATGTATTACCTAATTTTTAATAATTCAGTACAGAATGCTATTGTCTGTACAACATTTGTTAATCTTCAGCATGTCTCTAAATGTTACATTTTTAATCTATAGGCTGTGTTCAGAAACAATGGCTTAATTTGCTTATAATACTAAGCCAGTATTTAAATTCTAGGTCTATGTGCACAACTTTGAATAAACTGAGTAGTAACTAGAGTATATGTGCTCTATTTGCTTTCTCCTGCTGTGTATAAAGTTTGGGTCCACTTTTCAAATAGCCAGCTTCTTACAATGGTTTATAAGTACAGGTTGTAAAAAAAATAAGTAGCTGTAGTTGTAAAAAAAAATCTGGTTGATTAAAGCAGCAAAACAATCCAGACTTAAAAATGACTTAACTTGGACATATTTAGATTTCAGCCTCCGATTCCAATATGAGGGAATTCTAATATAAAATAAGTCCCCTGATCAAATGTATATGCTCCCCCAATAATTTTGATGCTAAATTATCCTGAAGACTGTCACATCATGGATTCCACATCCACCATCCATATTTGACTTCCATATGGACTTGGTTTACTCAGGCTAATCACAACTTCCCCAAAAAAGATTCTTCTAACAAACCTTCTTGCTTTGATTGTCTCCAGCTATTGTCTATGACTCCACCCACAGGCCTCAAGGTCTTAGAGCATCAATCTGAGGCCAGGGTTCCTCTTCTTACAGGTCAGATCCTGAACAAACAAGGCCAATCTGAGAGCAGAATGGTGAATTGAACAAATCAAACTTGCTATTTCAGGAGTTCAGTTATAGGAGGTGTCTAAAAGAGCTTAGAAGTAGTCTCCAGAAAGGAGCATTAGTCTTGAGCAGAAGCACATCATGCAAGGATGACTGGGAGAGGTTTGCATGTATATCCCTCCCACCTACCTCACCAGTTGTTAGGCAAACACCAAACAAGGACTCCAGTAAATCTCCTTTCTTGCCACTATGAGGTAACAAGTCATTGGTTGGATGTTATGCATTTAGTTATGCATGTTTTAACCATGGTTTGTGAAATAAGCCACAATGACTGAGTTCACATACAACACATTAAAGCAAACCATTTGTTGGCTTAGCATTATCTGTGAACTGAATACAATGAGTAACAGTAGTCTGTCTAAAGATCCACTCTCCTTTTTACTCATATCAGCTTCCCATAGAATTGCCTTTTATCTTCTGGTCCTATAGTCACACTGGATCTCATTTTACATCAATAATTTCTTAAATTCACTATTTCACTAAAGTAAAAAGAAATATGACTGTCTTGTTTTCCTCAGGCTCAATTTTCGTTACTACATTATTTATATATGAGCTGCAAAACCTAGACTATCTGTAGATAACAGTAGCAGAAATATTGAAAACTCTCTTTGCTACCATCTAGTAAATGCCTGAGATTTTGCAGCCCAGTTGTGCTATTACAATCTATCAATATATCATCAGTGCTAATGGTACAGAACCCCTTTTGATATTGCTGCCCCAGAGAATCAGCATTATTTAACAGCATAGTAAGAGCAAATGAATATATTTTCTATATTTGAATAAGGATGGAAAATAATATTGCTGTTTATCCTCAGAGAACATTCATATCCTATCCAAAACATTTCCACATGTGGCAAATTCCAAAATACAATAGATGCCAGGACTAATATATAACACTTGGAATCAGAACTTAAACTTTACTATTTTTCTCTGATAATGATGAATAACGTGTAATCTACCAAGCAAACATAAGATCTCAATCTTATTTCTCCACAATATCCATTGATAGTTTTTGATTATCCATAGTGAAATGGAAAATCTTTCCTACACCAATGGCTGGCTATTTGAAGTATATTATGACCCACGGTATTAATTGTTTTAGATTTGATTGTTTATTCATATGCATTCATATATGCAGGAAATAAATACAATCCCCCTTAAAAACAAAATATTTAAAAGCTTATTAGCTGCTATCTCAAAAGAGAGATTTGTTTGTGCTCTTAGGTGAGAATTTCACAATGTTTAAGTCTTTAAAAGCTCGAGGATCTCAGATATGAAATTCTTCATTTACCTCCATGATTTAAATCTATTTTAATACAATCCTTTTAAGCACCTGATGTATAAAGCACCCCCACTTCATAAGAAATTCTATGTAATATAAAACAATATTGTATAGGGGAAAGAAATTTGTGGATGTTATGACCTCTAGCTGACAGTTAAACAATGTGATGCTGATTCTTCTCCTGGCCCAGCACTAAAATGCCATGGAACTCAGGGAGGATTATGCTGAAAAGCCAATTGTTCTAGAACAGTAATGGCGAACCTTTTAGAGACCGATGCCCAAAAACTGGCCCCGCCCGCTTCACCCCATACCCCGCCCCCTTTCTGCTCTGCTCCGCTCCGTCCCACCCCACCCCGTCCTCTGCCCCATCTGCCTACAGGGCCATTCACCACTTCCCAGGCCTGCCGCAGATCACCCAGGCAGCCCAGCAGCGCCATGGTGGCCACGCCCTCTGCCTGCGCCCCGCAGCATCAACTGTGCACGATGGGGCGTGAGGGCAGAGTCTTGCCTACGCTGCCTGGCTGCCATGTCCTTGGCTGCACTGCTCCGCGTGAGCCATGCTCGGGGGCGACTCTCCTCCAGGGGGGCTGCTGGTGAGGAGGGGGTCACGGGGGGAGGCGAGGCGACGGCAACGGTATGTGTGCCCATAGAGAGGGCTCCGAGTGCCGCCTCTGGGACGCGTGCCATAGGTTCGCCACTACTGTTCTAGAATGTTTCAAACTTAAGTTTCAGAATAAATATTGGTAATGCCATATTTCAATTTCAGTTTATACTGAAAACAGCACAAATATTCTCTCTCAAGCCAACAAAAAAGCAAAGATAGCTTATATAATTTTCTGTAAGATATAACATTATCAGAAGCATCGCAGTAAGGTTTTTTTACTTAGACATTGGACATTTTCCTTTTGATAAAGTTGATGCTAAAATAAGTTAGTATTAATTTTTTCCTATAATATCTTCCAAGCACATTGCTGGCATGCATTTGTTATTATTGGCATTATCTGTAACATTCTTACTGACCTAATTATGGGGTCTGGCCTAAAAAACTGACACGTTTCATGGAAAGGACAAATGTTAAGAGAGGATGTGATCTGGAAAAAAATACATCCTGTACTTTGACGAATGAGGAAATGATGTTTTCCTTTATTTCTCTATGCTGAGATTTACAACACTCTTGACAACAGAAAGTTATCTATTAGAACATATTAAAAATACAGATATTATTTTATTGTACAATGGTTTCTATTCTTATCAGAACAAAACTGCTCAATAGTTAAAGACTTCCTTTTGCAACAATCTATGCGTGTATATGCAAAAAAACTGAATGGGTCCTACAGTGCTCAGTAAGTGTCTATAATCCAGTAGACATGTGCCAGAATCTTACTTTGTAATATACAATAGGTGTTGAAAGAGTATGAAATCACACTAATCTAAGTAGGTCTGACATTTTGGTATGTCTAAAGACAATTCTGGGTGGGAAATGTTTTTATATACCTAACCCTAACCCTTAGGAGCTCTAGGTAACATACAAAGTAATTATAGAAAAAAATATCAGTAAAAGCAATCAGAGTGTAACAGATATACAATACAAAAGCTAAAACCATTAACTGTATTAAACTTCAGAAAATAAATACGCTTCAGTTCTGTCTTAAACTATAGGAAGAAAATTAGGTGTTCCAATTGCAATGTCAGAGAGCCGGTTTGGTGTAGTTGTTAAGGCACTTGGCTAAAATCTGGAAGACTCTGTGTTATAGTCCTGCCTTTAAGCAGAAAGCCAGCTGGATGACTTTGGTCCAGTCACTCTCTCTCAGCCCTAGTCATTTCAGAAATCTTGCAAAGAAAACTGCAGGGATTAGTTTAGGTAGTTGCCAGGAGTCAACAGTGACTCAAAGGCATCACCCCCCCCCAAAAAAAATCCCAAATGTCTAAGCCCTAATACTAATGGCGCTCAAACTAAGGATGTTCTTGAATTTCCTAGCATGAAATCTGTAGAGCCACTTGGACTCTTGATTTTTTTATGTCACTCTTGCTATTGTCCCTAAAAGCCATCTCTATACGATCTGAGTGTATGGGGAAGAGTAACAATACACCAGAAATCAATCAACTTGCTTCTTAGTAGGGTAGAAAGTATCAGCAAGGATTATTTTCCGGGTGTAATTTGCTAATGTTTGTTCATTTATTACATTTACATGCCACCCATCTCATTGTCAAGCGACTCTGGGTGACTTACAACATCACAAAACAATAATATAAAACAGTCAAAACATTAAAAGTGAGCATAAAAACTAGATAAGAAAGTAACCAATACGTAAATGGAGCAGAGGTGGGATCTTCTTAGTCTACTAACCATTCCCATTCAGGCTCCAAGTTTTCAGGTCCTTTCAGAAAGCCAAGGGGGCAGATTTCATCTTGAGCAGCATGATGATACAGAGGCAGGAGCCATGGCAGAAAAGGCTCTTCTCCTGGACCCTGCCAGCTTATGTATCAAATCGTCATTAAAAATTTGGAACCATAAATGGCAACTGAGAACCAAGGGTGCATCTAGAGCCTGACTTATACTATGAGCCTCTCCAAGTCTTCCAAGGTCAATACAATGTAGAACTAAAAGTGACATTTAGTCAATACATGGGTCATGCAGGAGCAAGAAAAGATATTAAGGAGACAATAACCAGCACTATGTGCACACCATATATACTTCAAATCATATTTTCCCTTTCAAATCCAGATTGTTCATATTTCTAATAGGAAATACTACAGTAAATTCTTTATCTCTAATAGTCAAAACAAGGACGTACTATTGTTTTACAGCATCACATTACATTGATATGCCTCAAATAGATCTAAATAGCGGCTGTCCAGGAAAAAAAAAGATGTAGAAGCCCAAAAGCTTTAGAGTTAAACTGGAATGTAAACATGTATCAAATTATGCTAGTCCATCAATCCAACTCCAAAATCAAAAGTGATTTCAGTTAAAAGAAATATCAGTTTGGCTGAAATTTCCATTCAATTTTACAAAGGGCCCAAATATTTCAAGATGGAGGATGAGGAATTTTAACTTTATAACAGTTTTGTTTGTTTGTTTGTTTTTGCTACTGTTCTTCAATGTGTGCCATTTTAATTCTAATTCTGTTGGTTGCTTCATTCATCTCACTGAGAAATTTAAAAGAATGCAATGAAAAATGCCTATAATGTGCTAGTCCCTGACACTGGTTCAGATGGATGTAAAATTGCCAGGACTGATCCTCAAATATAACCATAGAACCCTTTGTGATTGCTGCTTCTTGCTTACCTGCACAGATTTCTCCACCATAGGTTTCACATACCCATTCATGACATTCACACAATGGCCCATAGTATTTGCCTGGCTCAGTCACTTGACAGATGCAGACCCCACAATCACATTGGCCTCTGCCACTGCACAGTTTTCCATCTGGAATTTGACATCGCTGCTCTGACTCTGACCGGGAAAGTCTGCAAGATGAGGTGCTTTTTAAACCATTCCTGGAGAGGATGAAAAAAAAATAGCAAGTTGCAAAGACATGGGTGTTACCGCTATGAAAAAAACCAAACCAAAAACAAAAGCTTGGTTTATGGCATTCTTTTCTTCTGCAAAGACCACACAATCTGAATTAGCCCCTGGATAAACCATTCTGTCAGCCACACCCTTACTAAGATTGATGCATACTTCAGCTTCTGCTCATCTGCAATAAACTATTGCATAGGATGCTGTAAAGATTCAAGAATAGAGTGATGCTTACTATGACTGTGCAGTGTTTTGCATTTGATTCCAAAAAGGTGCTTCAAAAGTATGTAAATTACTGCAACTTTTCAAAGCAGCCAGGTCTTAGAATCAAGAGACCTGACACAGCTGCTTTAAACAGTTGCAGGCAACTATTCTGCTGGTAACTTTATGTGTTCTGAAGCATCTTTTGGGAACTGAAACTGAAGCACTGCACAGTCCTAAGTCCGACTCATCCATAGATATAAAGAGATCATCTAACATAGAACCATTGTGAGCAAAAATGTTTGGGCAAGTTGTCCAAGTCATCAAACATGTCATCTTTATTTTTGACAATGCAGTTATTCCTCGTGAACAAATTCATCTTTGAAATTCGTCTGTAAGAATTTATTATATTGCAAAGTATCAGGCTTTTGTAACTATAGCTCATCAATTCTCCATTCCCCAAAATAATGCTTCAGATTGTTGTTAATGGGATTGGTTTTCAGGGAATAATCTAAATAAAGGACCACCAGGAGGTTCAAACTTTCAAGTCATATCCCAGGTTTTAAGTATAGAGGTAAACATTCAAGACCATACAAATGCCAGGCCATGGTCTTTTCAGTACTCCTGGATACATTGCTAGTCTCATAACCAGAATTTTTGAAGATGTGTGCATTTCTTTATTAGTAGTATTTCTGAGTCAGGACTAAACCTGCTTTTAGTAGACATGAGTTTAAATGGAATAGGATGAAACTGGTAAACTTATAAATGAGTAGGTCAGAGATTAAATGGAGACTAGACACCCAGATAGTGCCCCCTTTTGCACTCAAGGGGGCACTACATTCAAAATTCAAGGGCAGTTTAGCCTATCCCCACTAATTCGGAGTATTGATGTATGGTGCATATCTCAGCTTCACCGACAAAAGGAACATCAAGAGATTTGTTTTTGCATCACAATGGGATTTCTGCTTAAACTTATAGAGACAAGCAGCAGTTGAGGAAATAAAAAGAAAAGTCATAGACACACTCTATTTAAAACAGTACTTTCTCCCTGCACCGTTTTCCAGACCTCTAAGCTTATTGCTAAAGTAAACTGATAGAGCTTACCGCAGGGTCAAGGATGAACTTTGTGGAATAGCAGGCAACAAAACGAAGACGGAGGCGAATAGCAGCAGCACCAAGCAGAGAAAGCCCTTTGTATGCATGATTAAATCCAAGGGCTGGCGACAAGAGTTCTCCTGGAGAGTTCAAACACAGAGACCCACTCGGCTTGCTATGTTCTGAGCTGGCCAAAACCAGCTCCTTCCCCCACTGTGCTCCACCAAGTGCCTTTGATTAGCTGTCTGGAATCTGGATTTGGGCAGCATCCTGAAAGGAAAGGATAGTGCCAAACCCTGTACTTTATAGTCTAGGCTGGGAAGTAATTAGAAACAGTTGTACGGCCAGATGGCTTATTTTGACATAATAAAGTATCCTGTTTATGGTTTTGAGAACTTTTGATTTTAAAAACCAGGCACCTCAAGACACCTTTTTTCCAAAGGTCCTTTAGGTGATCTTTGATAAATGGAGGTTTGTGATAGTGATGGTAAAAAGATTGGGACAAATACGTCCTGGTAGGTTTGGCAAGGAAGTCTAGCCATGTTCAGTGTAGCATTAAGAGCACAGGTGAATGCTTAAAATTCTTTAGTGCAGAAGGAAAAAGAGAATGACTTGGTGCTTCCCCTCCCTCTTAGTCAGCAGAAGCAGTACATTAGAAGCTGTTTGTGCTGACCTTCAGGATGTCAAACTGACAACAACTTGTGTCAAAGCATCTGCTCAATGTAAGAGATTTAATCAGTTTTCAAAGATCACACAGGAGCAAAACAGGCTTGTCATTATGCATTTGACTGCATGTAGGCAAAACACACAGAACACAGATCTACAGATCTGTATTTCCTGTGTCAATAATTATAAATATTCCCCCCAAACACTTAAATCTTTTTGACAGGGCAAAGAACCTATAAAGCAGTGGGCTTCTTCATTTTCTATTACTTTGTTTTGTTTTGTAGTCCCACCAGTATTTCTTGCAGATATCCAATACATCATTATTGCTATTTTGTCATGCCATTGGTTGTAATCAGTCTGTGCAGTCTTCTTGCAGCAGCTAACTAGGTGGCCCACTGTTGTTGTTGTTTAGCTTTTTTGCAGAAGCAGCATTTGCTGCCTGTTGCTTCTTCTCAATTTTGACTTTATAAGCATTTGTTCTTAAGGCTTGGTCTTATGCAGTCAGAATTAGTCCCTCTGGTCTTTTTCTTCAATTTACCTGCTCTTAGCCATTGCCAGGACTTCTTGTTATCTGCTTGGCCTCCATTTTTTAAATGTACTGGCCATGTAATATTTTTCCTTGCTATGTCTCTTTTCTATTCTTTATTTGATCGTTCTTCTAGGCCAGCTTAATCTCTTGGGTATTCAGTAAATCTTCATGGTGTAATGTTTCAGTGTATCTTCTTCCCTGTCCTTCATATATTCTTCCAATACCCCTTTTTCTTTTTCAACTGTCTGATGTACTTGCAACATTCCACACCTACCAATGTTCCTTGGTATATACAATCTGTCAAAATTGCTGCAGGGTTGAATGTCAGGATTCATTATTTTTTTGGTCTTTCTATTCAGGGCTTTTAACTCTGCTTTAGTCCATTATTACAGCTGTGTATCTAATGACTGGAATTGCTCAGGTGTTAATTGCTTTGATGATATTGAGGGGAGAGAAGGATTACATCCCAGAGTTCTAAAGGAACTGGCATATATGATCTCACAACCTTGCACCATATCTTTTGAAGTTCTTGGAGCACCAGGAAACTATCCGAGTCCTGGAAAAGAGCTTATGTGGTTCCCATCTTCAAAAAAGGGAGAAAAAACCAGACCCAGGAAACTACAGACCAATCAGCCTGGGAAGATCCTGTAAAAGATATTCAAGTAACAAATCTGCATACACCTAGAAGCAAAGTTATAATCAGAAGCCAACATGAGTCTGTCAAAAACAGATCATGCCAAACAAATCTTATTTCATTCTTTGATAAAGTGATTAAACTAGTAGACCAGCAAAATGCTGTGGACATAGTATACTTGGATTTCAATAAGGCATTTGACAAAGTAGACCACAAGCTATTTCTTGGTAAATTAGAAAAATGTTGGATAGACAGTACCACCAGATGGATTTGTAACTGGCTACAAGCTGTATTCAACATCTGGTCCTTAACAGAACTATATCCAGATAAGAGGGAAGTAAGCAGTGGGGTACCTCAAGGTCCTGTTTTAGACCCAGTACTATTCAATATCATCATAAATGATCTAGATGAGAGAATAGAAGGGGAACTCATCAAATTGGAAGACAACACTAAGCTGGCAGGAATAGCAAATAGTCCAGAAGAGGGGCTCAAGATCCACATGGATCTCAACAAACCTGAACAACAGGCACTATCTAACAAAATGACATTCAATGTAAAGGAAAAGTAAGATTTTATACTTAGGCAAGAAAAACCAACTACATAAGTACAGATTAGGTGAAAACTGACTCAGTAGCAGTAACTAGGGGAACTTGGAGTCCTAGTGGACAATAATTTAAATATAAGCCAACAGTGTGCGGCAGCAGTCAAAAAAAGCCACTGCAATCCTAGGCTGCATTAATGGGGGGATAGAATCAAGATCATATGAAATATTAGTACTGTTTTATAAATCCTTAGTAAGACCACACTTGGAATCCAGAATCCAGTTTTGGTCATCACAATATAAAAAAGATGTTGAGATTCTGGAAAGAGTGCAGAGAACAGTGACAAATATGATTAGGGGACTAGAGATTAAAACATATGAAGAATGGTTGCAAGAATTGGATATGTCTAGTCTAGTGAAAAGAAGGACTAGGGGAGACATGATAAAAGTGTTTCAATATTTAAGGGGCTGCCACAAAAAAAGGGGGTCAAACTATTTTCCAAAGCACCAAAAGGCAAGAGAAGAAACAATGGATGGAAACTAAACAAGGAGAGAAGCAACCTAAAACTAAGGAGAAGTCTCCTAATGGTGAGGACAATTAACCAGTGGAACAGCTTGCCTTCAGAAGTTGTGGGTGTTCCATCATGGAGGTTTTTAAGAAGAGACTGGAAAGCCTGGTATAGGGTCTCCTGCTTGAGCAGGAGGTTGGACTAGAAGCTCAAAGGAGGTCTGTAAGGTTGCTGGCAAGTAGGCCACCCTGCCCCTTCTCACAAGAAAATTCTGGCTTGAGCTGATTTAATCAGAGGCCAGGAGCCGGTGTCTTCATCGGGAACAATTGGTTTGTTTTGGCATGCACTTTCCCAGCCTTTGTAAACTCTGCTTCAGACCATGTTTCTGCCCTGCAGACTACGGACCTTGTCTTGTGGACCTTGCATTGTCCATAGTGGCGAATATCTGTACTTTGGATGTAGGATGAGGGTGAAGGTTCATTCCCCGAGCTTGTGGGTTGGTTTCCGAACGTAACAAAACATTCGGAAACCCATAAGCTCAGGACCTAGGTAGAAAGATATTAATGTTTGATAGCGTTAAAGGTATACTATTCAGTTTCAAGGCTACCTAACTCCATAGTGTCCATGGGTGGCTTACAATTTAAACATTAAAAATAAAACAACATATGTCAAAGAAAATGAATGTAACTGACCTGAAAACAGAATCAAAAACCAAAGAGGATCAACCACCATCATTGTCCTAGGTCAGGGGTAGGCAACCTTGGCTCTTTTATGACTCGTGGACTTCAACTCCCAGAATTCCTGAGCCAGCATGGCTGCTCAGCCAGCATGGCTGCTCAGGAATTCTGGGAGTTGAAGTCCACGAGTCATAAAAGAGCCAAGGTTGCCTACCCCTGTCCTAGGTCTTGGAGAACAGCCAAGTTCTGCAGAACAGCATTTCTGTAGGAAATCCAAACAGTGGGAGCTGTGCAGATTTCCAGAGGTGATTTACAATTGTTTCTCCACAGATTTTCATAAGTCCATTAGCACTACCAGAATATAACGAGGTTTGGTTGTGCTGCTCTAATGTTAAAGAGAATTACTTGGAAATAAACTCCATGTTATTGTGGAAAAGGGTAACAAATCATATAAATAGTAATATAAAAATCTATAGGTCAGTATGTGCCAAGACTGCCATCCTGCCATAACTTCTAAATTGCTTTTTAAAAACAGAAGAAATATTGAAGTGATGAGGACCAACATACCTAATTTGCTCAAATCCTCATAGACTCATAATCTGAAATTATGTATTTCAAGTTTTATCTAATCTCATCTTCACATATCAAATCTCTGTATCACAATGGCTCTGTACATATCTTTACTGCACACTAGTTTGAGCATCTAAATGAATCACAGGCAAACAACAGGCAAGCTTGCCTACTTTCATTTCTATCTCATCTTGTTTCACCAGTTTATTACTTCCACAGTATATCAGTCTCTCCAGACACTGGAGATATAGCTAGTCAGATGCAACCCCCAATCTTGTAAGCACTAGCTGTATTCTGCATATCTATTTCTTAGCTTCCATAATTTGAAAGAAGTTGCACATATAACTCACTTTGGATTTTTCAGCACCATACCATTTATTTATTGAGATGCCAAAATAATGGAAGTCTAATCAATCAAAGCAATGATAAAACTGCATTGTCTTAAGCTTCAAACTAGGTTCTTAAAATGTTCCATTTTTTCAGTTACTGCTGTCCAATGCAGATAATATGATGGATGAGAAAACACTAGATATGTCTTACATTTATGACTCAGAAAAACTGAACACTCCCCATAAGGTTAAAAATATTTCTCTATATAGTCAATCATGAACTCAAGTGAACTTTCTTTCAAAATTTTGATTCCTGCCCAGGGTCTTATTAGAATTCTTGTTAGTAGTAAATGAAATGTCTTTACTTTTAATTGTATCCTTTGGGCACAAGAAACAATCCATTTTATCTATTCGACATGGCTTGGAAACAAGACTGCCAAATACATTTTATTAGCTCTTCTGTATTGCATCCATATATCCTGGAAGGTTCCCCACTGATAGAATCACAGAGTTGGAAGAAGTCTTGTGGTCATAAATTCCAATCCCTGCTGAGGGCAGGAACCAAACAAAAATCATCCCTGACACATAGATTTTATTGCTTTATAATCTTGTAACAAATTTCATTTGACACAGATGACTGGAGACTTACAAGGAAGCTACGACAACATTCTCAGTTTGGGCAACTCTACCCCCACCCCCATTCAATGTGCTTATTGCACAGCCAATTTCATGATAACTAACCAGACTATGAAGAGAAAAGCCACTGGGAATCAACTGTTAGGATGCCCTTACATGAAACGTTTCAGGAACTCAGTATTCTCATATAAAAGAGCAAAGAAGGAAATAACTGCCCAGATTTATTTTAGTCCCATAAGCACCCAATGATAGAAATCTAAACTTTGTTAATAAATAATAAATACAAAACCACAATTTTGTATCCATTATATATTAATCAATGTGGAAGATTTGAAAATGCCTTCCACTTTGTTTCATAATTATTTTGACTGAGTTTCTACAACTTTGGTTAATTCAGCAAACCACAGTTAAACAAATTCTGGCATAGTGTGGTATGTATTACATGATTTGTTTGATTCAGGGATATTCCAAAACCAAATTAACATACTCTTCAGTCATATCTATCTAATACTTATGGATTTCAGTTCCTGATCAAAACAGAAAAATGGTTATCACTTATTTTGAAATGTAATCTACATATATAGTATTACACTTGCTGCATTTTATTGTCACGTTTTGAACTGTAATAAGCATATTATGGATTCCTATTTTGAACTGTGTGTCATTGTCACTGACTTATTAATGCACATTATTTGCTTTGAATTGTAATCTATTGTAAAGTTTTGATTTAAAAGAAAAGCAAAATCTAACTCTTAAAATAAATAATTTAAGTTTATTGGCCATCCAACTCCAGTGCTTTTTGGAGGCATTATTTGCAAATGTATTCCTTGTAATGATTAAAGACATTAGCTGACATCATAAGGAACAACTAACCATTCTCCATGAATATTATTTCCCCAATGTTATTTCATTTATGGATTTACATAAATTCTCACTTACTGATGTCCACTAACAATTCTGCTGCAGAGTTTGACTTTGCATTTGTGTTATAAGATCATACTGCCCATAGCATTGTTTTGCCTTGTAGCAACGTATTTCTAGGAATGTGGAAAGCACTGAAAAGTATTTTTATGTCTACCTGTCAAAAATATGTATTTTCTATTAATATTTTCAGGGGGGCTTGATGGGTTATTTAATGTGATCTTCTCCAAAAGTTTCAAAGTGTTTTGAAACAGAATCACTAACAGCTAAAATGTAAAAACTTAACCTAGTTTGTAAAATCATAATTGGCTGGAGATTTAACCCTTACACTTTCAAAAAGCTGTTTATCTTACACAAATAATAGGCAAAGATTGTTGCATGTCTATTAACAGGGCACCTCCTTTGCATCTAATTTCCATTAGGACTGTGGAGTAATTCAGATTCAAAGAGAAAAAAGTGAGGGGAGACAGACCTAACAGTGGTCATCATTACTTTAAATCAAATTTGTCTTTTCTTAGCACCACATGAGCAGAGGAAAAACACATCACTTCTTTAAAGAATTGCTAGCAGGTGTAAGGTGAAATGCCCCTGTGCATCCAAACCATCTTTTTCCCTTTGAATCTGGGTCACTGCATACTCCTAGTAACCACAGATCATGGCGTAACATGTTCATACGAAGAATTATGTTCATGCATACATCTGGGAGGATTGGCGTGATATATGTTCAGAATTTACTATCAGGACTAATAAAAATCCATGAGGCAAAACATCAAACATCAATTTTGAATATTTACAGTATTTAAATAAGGATATTGTCAATAGTAGCCAGGAGAGATTTTAATCTATTTCTAATCTACTGATTTGAATAGAAATGAGCAGGCAAGCAGAGGAAACTAACAGGACCTTGGTAACAGAGTTCAGTTAAATGAATAACAATAACAAAATAACATTAAAAGTTGTATTTTGAACTGTGGGAAGTCAGCCAAATATTTTTGGAAATATTTAAAAGACAGAATATATTTCCCTAAAGGATTTAAAGGCAGAAACCAACCCCACCCCCAAGTCTCTTTGTCCCAAACAGAAACCAAGTCTGCAGAATTGCAGATGTGATAATCTTGTCAGAAAGACTGGAGTCAGGAAACAGGGATTAGGAAGAAAGATCCCTAGAATCAACAACTCCTCACACCAAACATCTAAGAGTCATCAGCCCCAGCCCCAGGGAAGCAGGATATGACCTTTGGGACATAATAGGATTAACCCACCACCATCAGAATACCAGAAAGGCACACTCAGACTCAGGTCAAAGTTCATGCCACAGGAACAACTCCAAACACAAGGCTCAAGAAGGTATAAAAACCCACTCCCTTCATGTGCTCGCTCTCTTTTCTTCCTGTCTGGCTCTCCTGTCTGGCTCTTCTTCCATCTTCCTGTCTGGCCATCTTCCTGTCTGGCTCTCCTCTTCAATAAACTGCAACCTTCTTTCTAAAGCAGTCACCATGTTGTTTATTCCCGGCTTGGACTTAACCATGATGAAGACTTTTCCTTCAAAAGAAGCATTGTGGGCTCAATCGTGAACAGCTGATCCTATGCATTACCAGGGAAGTGTCCTCCAGGAAGCAAACGAAGAGACAGAACCAAAAACAGCTTGGAAATAAGGATCAAGGGAAATATCCCTAACAATTTTTTTCTTTGAAATCATTGTTTCTCAAACTTGCCAACTTAAGGATCTTGTGGGCTGCTTCAACCCTCAGAATTCCCTAGCCAGCCTGCCTGCTTCATACATTTTCAAGTTGCCAAGGTTGAGAACCACTGCTCTAAATTAATAGTATGTGCAGTTTACTTAGGGGCCTGAGCAAGTGAAATAAAAGGCTATGTTTGAAGAAAGAATTACATATGAATAGAGTTAGTTATCTTAAGGCAGGTTTATATTCCTGCCTGAAAACAATTGTCCTATATTTGCACAATGTGCAACCTTGTAGTAGGCTTAATGAGAAAGTCAAGGACTGAAGCAGTGAGAAACTACATTTCAACTCATAAGATATTTGTCAAGGGTAACAACCCATGGCTAATGGGCTACATGCAGCTCCAGGATCATGGTGCCAATGTTACAAACTCTGGCAATCCAGCTGTTATTGCTCCAAAGCTCCTTTTCTGAATTACTTCCTAAGTGCTGTACAGTCCTAATGAAGGATAGCATTCTATTAATACTAAGAGTAATAGAATTTCAATATGATCAAGAGTTTCTAAAATAATGTACTAAAAACACAAATACAAACAATTCTGGTGGGGAAAAAAAGCAAAAGAAAGCACTGTAGCGCAGATCGTTCATGAACACGTTAAAACAAAAATTGACAAGCCACCATAATATATCCAGATAGAAGCGGAGATATATCAGAACAAGGCTAAAATCCAGAATAAACTGAAAGTGCTGAAGATGATAAGTAAAAAGGTTTCTTCAGGTACATGAAAAATAAAGGAAGAAAAAAGAATTAGCTTACCAGAAGCTCAGTGAAGATGGCAAAACGCTAGTAGCCAACAAAGACACTGAAATACAGTATTTTACTCCTATTCAATGCCCAAGAGGATATGTCTTCCCCCAGAGACCAAGACATGGAATCACTGACAATAATTGAAAGGTAGATTTTAGCTACATGTGAGTGGGGAAAATATTTCTCAAATGAGACCAATTGATAGACGCAATCACTCCCTGTATTTCCTCAGCCCTAATCTTTTCTCTTAACTGGGCTTGTTTCAAATTTTTGAGGAGGATGGAAAATAAAATAGATTACCAAAGAACAGAGTTGAATTGCTAGATAGCTACCTTACCAGCTGTTGATCCACATTCCCTTGTTTTTTTCATACTCTGCCATACTGCCCAGAAATAGAATAGAGCTTGGAGGTCTTCTAGTCCAGCCCCCTGCTCAAGCAGGAGAACTTATACCATCTCAGACAAGTGACTCTCTAGCCTCTTCTTAAAAATCTCCAGTGATGAAGTGCCCATGATTTCTGGAGGCAACCTGTTCCACTGGTTAATTGTCCTCACTGTCAGGAAGTTTCTCCTTAATTCCAGATTGCTTCTCTCTTTGATCAGTTTCCAACCATTGTTTCTTGTCCTGCCCTCTGGTGCTTTGGTGAATAACGTGACCCCCTCTTCTTTGTGGCAGCCCCTCAAATACTGGAATACTGCTATCATGTCTCCCCTATTTCTTCTTTTCTTTAGACTAGCCAAACCCAAGTCCTGCAGCCATTCTTCATATGTTTTAGTCTCCAGGCCTTTGATCATGTTAGTTGCTCTTCTCTGAATTTTTTCCAAACTCTCAACATCTTTGTTGTAATATGATGACCAAAATTGGCTGCAGTATTCCAGGTGTGGTCTTACTAGGGTTTTATAAAGCGGTACTAATACTTTACGTGATCTTGATTCTATGCCTGTTTATACAACCCAGGATTGTATAGGCTTTTTTGGCTGCTGCTGCACACTGCTGGCTCATATTCAAGTTATCATCCACTAGGACTCCAAGATCCCTCTCACAGTTACTGTTTTTAAGCCAGGTACTGTAAAATATCTCAGCAATTTCCAGAGATCAAACAACTATTCTACAGGTAAAGGTGGAAAAGCATCAACAACCATCATCAACAACCATTTTTAACCTCAGTCATCTCCCTGGAGAGAACGTTTCCTAATAGACAGATGGGTTTGGCTAGGTCAGTGGTTCTCAACCTTTTTAATGCCGTGACCCCAACTGGTCGTAAGTCGAGGACTAAACCAGTCATAAGTCGAGGACTACCCAACAGGTTGTAAGTTGAGGACTTTCCCTGCCCGGGAGCGCCGCACATGCGTGGTTCCACCCCCTGCGCCGGCCGAGGCGTAGCTGGCAAGCGGCAGAGACGGAGGAGGCCGACCACCAGCTGGCTCAGCCCAAGGGAGGTAAGGCACCCGCTGGAAAAGGGGGGAAAATGGCGGACAAAAAAAAATGGCGGACAGCCTTGCTTGGCGACCCCCATGAAATGGTCAATCGACCCCAAATGGGGTCCCGACCCACAGGTTGAGAACCACTGGGCTAGGTGGAGCGAGGCACGGGTCTGCAAATAAGTTGCCAGGTGACTGAGTAAAGCTCTCCTCTTGAGCAAGAGATAGAAGCATTTCCCCATCTACCAGTTTCCATCGTGGTGTATATAGTTGAGAATAAATGTTTTACCATTATCTCTTATTTTCTCTCTCCTTCTATACAGAATTCAGCATGGGCCTGGGCCTACAGAACTGAATCTTATGATATCATACTTCTGAAAGTAATAATCATGCTGGGACAAGAGCAAACAAGAGGCCTTCCTAGCTAAATCCTGAAATGCTCATTTTCCTTAACCCATTACCAAAGGAAGGCAATTGCTCCTCCCTTTTGCAGTCTCTCTCTCTCCCTCTTTCCCTTCTCTCTCCCCCTTTCCCCTCTCCCTCTCCGGGAAATGTGGCCCATAGGGTCTTTGGATCAGATGCCCAGCAACAGTAGGGATCCTAATACAGTGGGGTGTCCAGGGGGAGAGGGGTGGGTCCCAACCTGAGTTAAACCCCTGCCCATTTTTTCACCTGCACCGTGACACTTCGCACACCCTCCCCTAGGACGGGTGTCGCATTTTGCAGATCAGGCAATCCTTTCCGGGGTAGGAGGAGGGGTGACATCGGTGGGCGACGATTTTGCAAATCGGTCCGCCACTCCCAGCTCTGCAAGTAGGCCACCAGAAACCCCCCCCCCCATCCTAACCGAAGCCCCCCCATCCACTCTCCCTCTCAACTTCCCGAACTGCGCAGTTCCTCGGGCTGCGGCATCCAAAGACGGGACGCCGAAGTTCTATTCCCAGGCGGCAAGCTCCCCCCCCCCACCCCCGTCCTCCACCACCACCATCCCAGCTGGCTCCGCCATTCGCTCCTTTTGGGAAGCCCGGGCACGAGAACCAGGGGGAGGCCGATCCACGGTGAGAGGACGTCAACGAGGCCGCCGCGTGCCTGCTCCGGGCAGGAGGCGCCGTCTGCGCGCGTCCTCTCTCGCGCTCCCGCCTGCCGCCGGGAGATGCTCGCAGGGAAGCGCGGTTGCTGGGCGACCGCAAGGCTGCGGCCGGCCAGACAGCCGGGAGAAACCTGCTACCGAGCTCGCCCTCGTCGCCCCCCTCCACGCCTGCCCGCCCGCCCGCCTGCCGGGTGCGGCGTCTTCCTCCCCCGCCCCGCGGGTCACGCCCTCTCTGGCTGCCGACGCCTCGGGAGACCGGCTTTTAAATATATATATCTATATATATCTATTAAAAAAAAGCCAAATGCTCTCCCCGGAGAAGACATCACCAAATAAGCATCCTGGTCCCTTAACGCCATGAAGGGAAAGGCAGGCGGGTAGGTTGCTGTCTGCGGGCTTGCGGGCTTGGGTTGGGGGGTCCGCTTCCCCTGCGGCTTCGTCCCGTTCCCCCCTCCCCTCCCGCAAAGCTATAGGGATGCGACGGGGGGTGGGGGCTGCTTCCTTGATGGTGGGGCGCTGTGCGGTATCTGGAGAAAGGCGAAGAGGTGCTTTTTTGGGTGGGAAAGGGGGGGGGAAGGAGGAAGCTTGTAGGGGTGGAGAAATGCTGGCGCAGTGGCGGCCACCCGCAAAAGAGGCCTCGGTCCTTCGGCTTGGTCCGGGGACATCCGGGTGGGCACCTTACCTGGGACTAGAATAATGCAGCTGCTCTGCACCTTTCCAAGGAGAAAGTGAGGAAGCTGAGAGCTCCCCCAGCAAAGATATTCCTGTTCAGGGACAAAATAAAGCTGGGTCTTCCCGAAGCCTCAGATTCAGAGCTCTAAAAGGATGGTGTTATGTGGTGGGGGGGGGGGGAAAGGAATTTGATTAGATTTGTTCAGCACACTACTCCACAAACCACGATTAAGAAATGTAAACCTCGAAGGTTTGAGTTTGCAGGTCATAGTTAGCATAGTTAGCGTTTTATTGGGATCAGTTCACTGGTCAGTTTGAGACATACAGATAGCAATAGCACTTAGACTTATATACCGCTTCACAGTGCTTTACGGCCCTCTCCAAGCGGTTTTTACAGGGTCAGCATATGGACCCCAACAATCTGGGTCCTCATTTTACTGACCTCAGAAGGATGGAAAGCTGAGTCAACCTTGAGCCAGTCAGGATTGAACTGCTGGCAGTTGGCAAAATTAGCCTGCAGTACAGGTAGTCCTTGACCTACGACCACAATTTCTGTTGTTAAGTGAGACATTTGTTAAATAGTTTTGCCCCGTGTTACGACCTTTCTTGCATAGTTGTTAAGTGAATCGCTGCAGTTGATAAGTTAGTAACCCGGTTCTTAAGTGAATCTGGTTTCCCCATTGACGTTGCTTATCAGAAGGTCACAAAAGGTGATCAGATGATCTTGGGAGACAGCAACGGTCATATTTTGATCACATGATTGTGGGGATGCTGGAAAGGTCATAACTGAAAAACAGTTATAAGTCACTTTTTTCAGTGCCATTGTAACTTTGAGCAGTCACTAAATGAACTGTTGTAAGCTGAGGACTTCCTGTACTGTGTTCTAACCTCTGGGCCACCACAACTCTTGTGGTGGACTAGTTTGTGTTGAACAGAATCTCCTTAACATTTAAGAATCCTGCAAGGACTTTGTTAGGTTTGATGGGCTGCCATGAGATTCTTAGATGAGGTGTCACCTGGGGTGACCACCATTAATTGTGGTGGTAGCAGATGATACTCAGTCAGCAACTCAGCTCTTACTCCTATTACTGACTGAAATCTTATTTGTGCCTCTCTCCATTGATTCCTTCAAACTACAATTTTAGAAGGCCTAACACTTCTGAATATTAATTTTCAATATCAATACTTTAATCACATTAAATCATATGAAATCTGCTTAGTTTTAATTAATTGTGATGTGCAAACTCAAAGCTTAGAGGTTTACATTTAACCATTGTCTGTGGGGCAGTGTGCTGAACAAATTCAATCAATTATTACTTATTCAGTAAATCACAGTTAAGCAGTGCATGAAACCAATCAATCTCCCCCATGCCAGTTTATATAGCCCAGTGGTTTAAAAATACATTCAGTGTAAGGTAAATATTTGTGTTAATTACTCACCAGTATGTTGAAATCTTAGGTACAACAATTTGTAAATAAACTCAAGATTAGCTTTTGAATGATATAGGTTGTGCTGCAAAATATCAGAGCATTTCTGCATAATATAACTATAAAAGCATTAAGACAAGGAACACATTTTTAAAAAACAAAGATGTAATTTAGCCAGGGGATAGGTTATAATTGTATTATAGAGTGAAGCTTTTGGTTAAAAACTTTGATGGTTAAGTATGCTTCAAACTATGCTAGTTTCATACCAGTTAACTAGCAAGATTTTCTTTAGAGTACATCAGCAACTGTAGTTTGGTGTGATGTTGAGAACAGAGATATAGGTAGTCCTCGACTTACGACCATAATTGACCCCAGAATTTGTATTGCTAAGTGAGAAATTTGCTAAGTGAGTTTTGTCCCATTTTATGATTTTTCTTGCCACATTTGTTAAATGTATTATTGCAGTTGTTAAATTAGTAATATGGTGGTTAAGTGAATCTGGTTCCCAGTTGACTTTACTTGTCAGAAGGTTGCAGAAGATGGGCACATGACCCCGGGACACTGTAACAATCATAAATATGAACCAGTTGTCAAGCATCCAAATATAAATCAGTGTGAAAAATGGTCATAACGCACTTTTTTCAGTGCCATTGTAACTTCAAACAGTCATTAACAGAATAACAAAATAACAGAATGATGGAGTTGGAAGGGACCTTGGAGGTCTTCCAGTTCAATCCCCTGCTCAGGCAGGGAGCTCTACACCATTTCAGACAAATGGTTGTCAATCTCTTCTTAAAAAATTCCAGTGTTGGAGCACTCACAACTTTTGGAAGCAGGTTGTTCCACTGATTAATTGTTCTAACTGTCAGGAAATTTCTTCTTAGTTCCAAATTGCTTCTCTCCTTGATTAGTTTCATTGCTTCTTGTCCTGCCTTCAGGTGCTTTGGAGAATAGCTTGACTCCCTCATCTTTGTGGCAACCCCTGAGATATTGAAACACTGCTGTCATGTCCTTCTCTTCGTTAGACTAGACATACCCAATTCCAGCATTCCGTTCCTTATATGTTTTAGCCTCCAGTCCCCTAATCATCTTTGTTGCTCTTCTCTGCACTCTTTCTAGAGTCCCAACATCTAACATCCAAACATACAAAACTGGATGCAGTATTCCAAGCATGATCTTACTGAGATATTATAAAGTGGTATTTAATGGAAATTAAATGTGAAGGCCGTTCCCAATCGATGTTGATAGAGAGTGGTGCTCTCTAAGAGCATACTGCAGGGCTTGGTATTCTCTCCACTGTTTAATATCTACATGAAGCCGCTGGGTGAGATCATTCATCATCATGGGTTGAAATATTATCAATATGCTGATGATACTCAACTTTACATCTCCACATCTGGTGACCGAGTGATGCTGTCTCTACCCTCTCATGGTGGGTGGTGGCTGTAGGGGCCTGGATGGGAGCCTGTGGGCTATAACTGAACTCTGGCAAAACCAAGTAGCTTTGGGTGCATGGAATTTCAAGATCTGGTCTGACATGTTTAGTTCTGGATGGGGTTGCACTACCATGTTCAGACCCAGTTCACAACTTAGGAGCTCTCTGGACTCACAACTCCTGCTCGAAAATCAGATGGCAGGCATGACTATAGGAGAGCCTTTGCACAGCTTTGGTTTATGCACCAACTGTGGCCTTTCCTTGATCAGGACTCCCTGCACTTGGTCATTCAAGCCCTAGTCTTGTCTGGATTACCGCAGTGCGCTTTACATGGGGCTACCCTTGAAATGCATTTGGAAGTTTCAGCTGGTACAAAGTGCGTCAGCACAAACAGTGTTTTGGGGGGGGGCATAGAATGATCCATGTTACACCACTGCTTTGCAAGCAGCACTGGCTGCCAGTTTGCTTCTGGGTGCAGTTCAAGGTGTTGGTTATGACCTTTACAGCCCTCCATGGCATAGGTCCTGACTACCTGATGAACCCACTCGTCCTGCTAAGACAAGCCTGCCCTACTCATGCTGACAGAGGAGGCCTCTTGAGGATCTCTGACTGGAGGGATCCAGGAGAAGAGCCTTCTCTGCTGTAGCTCCAGCTCTCTGGAGCATCCTGCCCCTGGAGTAAGTTTTGCCCCCACCTCCTAACACTCTGCAAGGGCCTGAAGACTTGGCTCTGACAGTTGGCCTGGGACCCAATAGGGGAGTATATCACTGGAGGCGGGATTGCTAGACTAATTTGCTGGTCCCATCTTCCCCTCTGTGCTTCCTGTTCCCCCTCCACTCATCTTTTTAATTTCATATTACTGTACTTGCACTGTTTATTTTTATTGTTTCATTCCTTTCTATTATTGTTACATTTTTTATCATTTTGTTTTTTGTTTTATTGTTGTAAGCTGCCCAGAGTAGCCCCATGGCAAGATGGGTGGCAAATAAATTTAACAAATATCTCAAGATCTTCCTTTCCAATTATAGGTTGTAACTAACCTGAAGCTGGGCAATGGTCTCTCTGGGTATAGCTTCCTTGTGCTGCTCCAGTAGTTGTTGCAAGTCCAGAAGGACTACTTGATCATGGACTAATTTCTTCAAGAAGACTATAGCTTCATTTAAAGCAGTCAGTAGATCTGTTGGTCATGAGTTGCCTAGAAGCTTATGATCACCAGCAACTTCATCTTGGTACAGTTTAATCTGAGGTTATTTCTTGTTATTCATTCCTAATGGACTCCAGATACCAGCTCTTACCTTCCACGGCATCCTATATTGGTGGTACGATACATGTGCTTCACAGAACTATAGAGATGGAAAGAGCCATTAAGCATCACCTCTTGTCCTATACAAGCATGCTAACTGAAGTATCCCCAACAGATAATTGTTTACTGTCAAGCGGAATACAGTACAGCCAGCAAAGGGAGCACCGTACCCAATGGTGTCCGTGACATGCAGTAAAGAAAGTCAAGATGGTGGTTATAATGGCAACATGGTCCCATCTTTTTTGTACATGCATACAAAAAACTAGGGTTTCAGCTGCACTCCTGCGATCGTCATGTTTACTTTTTTTACTCCCACTCTGGATTCATGGACATCATTGCCACTCATTCTCCTGGTAATTAGCATCTTTCTGAGTAATTAGTTCGATTGTTAAAATGTTCTCTGTGTCTGGGAGCTTTTGCTAAGATAAGTGGAATCTATCTTTTTTGTAGTATTCTTTATTACAAGTAGTCCTTGACTTACGACCAAAGTGGAGCCCAGAACCAGGATGATATGACATGGTAGTCATTTAAGTGAGGTGCTCACCAATCTCTGCTCTCCCCATTGCAGTTGTTATTTGGAGCATGTGATGCCTCTGGTAGTGAAGGAGGCCCTGGATTGATGATCAAATGGTTGTAAGTCAAGGACTACCTGTATTTTGATTCCTGCCTTCTGAGAAGATAATTTTTTTTAAGTTTTTCAAGGTGACATTTTTGAAGAATGCTGTCATATGCTGCTTCAGTCTTCTCAAGACTAAACAGTTTTCAGATCCTTTCATCTCTCTTCATAAAACTTGTTTCTAATCCCTTGCTCATCCTTGCTGTCTTTCTCTTTTAGTCCTATTACCACTTTTCTGAATTCTTAAATTGTAATGCCCAGAACAGAACCTATTGTTCGAGATAAGATATGAACAATGTAGAATAAAATGGAGTAATTATTGCCCCATGTTTTAGAAACTGCAGTCAATGGTGTCTAAAATAGTTTTTGCTTATTTTGCAGCCACATCACTGCTGGTACATATTCAGTGTGAAATCAATTACTATTCCAAGATCATTTTCACAAGTATTTTTGCCAACCCAAATATCCCATATTCTGTGTTTCACATTAGATGGTTGTTTCCTAAGAGCACAACTATGCATTTCACTGTTGTATTGCATACTGTTATTTCAGCCCATTTGTCTAACTGTTCAAAATTGTTTCGAATTTTATTTCTGTTTGTAAGGATCGTACTGTAACAAATCACCCAGTATTGTGTTATCTACAGGTTTAACAAATATTTCTTCATTCAAATCAAAAATAAAAATGTTCAGTCCAAGACTCTAGAGTAAACCTCATGTCTCTCCATTTAATATCACCATCCAGTTTGATTTTATTTATTTATTCATCATATTTACATACCCCACCCATCTAACAGTCAGGTGACACTGGGTGATGTACATCAAAGTTAAAAACAAAATTTATTCTTTCAGTACTAATTCTGCTTTGCTCCTCCTTAGTTATAGTGCTATCCCATGTCATTGTATTAAATGAAATCAAGATGTGTCCGCAGCATTCTTCCATTATACTAAGGAAGCTATTCAATCAAAAAGTTATGGCAAAAATCTGTCAGTGTGGCTTTTGGCTACATTATTTTCAAAGTGCTCATGGATCCATGAACTTATGACCTTTAGAATCTTCCCATGTGTTGATATTGAAGTGGATTGCTGAATCCTCTTCTTCCCCTTTTTTGAAGATAGGGATATTTGCTCTCCTACAATTCCTCCTCCTCCTCCTCCTCCTCCTCCTCCTCCTCCTCCTCCTATTTCTGCAGATTATTCAAAGATCATAAAAGGTTTGGCCAGTACATCAAGGAGGCCATTCAGTACACAAGGATGAAGTTCATCTTAAAATTTAAAATCGTTGGACGTAAATAGCCGTTTCATTTTTCTTGGTAACTTTTCAGTTTGTTCCTCTGTCCTACTTTTCACAATTACCCAGTAGAACACATTCCCTCTTGTTGGAGAACACTGGACCAGAATAGTTTTGAAGAGTTCTACCTTTTCTTTGCTATCCATTACCCCCCCTTTTTTTTGCTAGCCATCTTGATTGAACAGCTGATGAAGAGATATTTTCTTTTCCTTTTATTTTGAACATACCTAAAGAAGCTCTATTTGCTGTTTTTTTAACCTCTCACCGACTTTAATTGATTCTGACCTTTAACTTTCCAATGCCCTTTCTATAAATATTTACTATCTCAGGGTATTCTACCTTGATAAATTGTGCCTTTTCCAGCTTTTATAGTTATCCTAGGTTGTAATGTCCTGTAGTAAAAAAAAAAACACCTATTATTATTATTTTGATATGTAAGTTTAGCCAAAATGCTATTGCTTATTCGTTATCAGACTGCTATTCCTTCATATCTTTCCTCTTGTGTCTCTTGGGGTATGCAAAATGTTTCAAAATGCGAAATGTTTCAAGCATGAAACATTTGTTTGTTGTATGGGTATGCAAAATGTTTCAAGCATGAAATAGCTCAAAGCTTACAGTTTAGGTTTGAAAATAGGCTGCTTTGTGAGCTGTTTTTGAGTACCCAGAGCATGAAATAGTGCTGTTTTGAGCTTGAAATACTTCTAAAATGCTCAAAACAGTACATCTCATGGTCTGGGAGCAATTTTTGTATAGTACTTGAAATAGAAAGCTTTGTAAAATGTTATGCTCAAAACAAATCATATCATTTTCCATACTGTATCATTAATGCTTCTTACTTATGGAGGAATGATATAAATACCAATTTCAAATAAATGGATCTATACCCTATGTGCCACTTAAAACATGTTTGAGGCATAGGCTTCTTCATGTGCTTGAGTCACAGGCAGTTCACGAGAACATTTATAGATGCTGTGATCTATGTTGAGAAAGAGGCCCAAGTGCATGAACCAGAGTATGTGAAGCACTTATACTAGGAGTGGACAATCTATAACTTCATGTGATTCTATAACTCTCTCAGAACCCTTGCTTATGCCACTAAAATTCAGCAGTAAACTCGCTCTGTAATTTTCTTCAAGATAGGTGCATCAGACCTCTGAATGTTTTCACACAATTACTTAAAAAAATAATCCAAATCCCCAACCCAATATAATTTTAAACCTGCCCCATGTTGACGTCACCACATCTGGACACAATCCTTTGGTTCTCTAACAGCAAAATAATGCATTTTTAAAAGTGCAGTTACTTAGCTAAAAAAAAAAATGGCCCAGTCTTGACCAAACACACTTGGGAAATGGTTAGTATGGAATAAAAACTCTAGATAAAAGCTTATAATGATTAAATTGAATCATATTCTGTGAATTTCTGAAGTGGGCTCAAGTACCCAGTAGCCACAACCGGCCTGTTTCAGCACAAATGATCGTTAAGAAATGCACAGCTATTACATATTTGATGATGAATTACGGATGAGACAGTATGGATAGAGATACTGGACTAGGACCTGGGAGTCCTAAACTTAATGACATGTTTTGGTGAAAGAGAGGTTCCCTGAAGAAGCTCAGAAGACTAAACCTCTGGTTCTAGTAACTGACCCAGATTGGTTAATGCAACATTATCCCGCGAAGTGTATATTTGCCTTCATTCGTGAGTCCTAGACTCAAGTCCATTCTTAGCCATGGATGCTCACTTGGTAACTTGAATGTTAGACTTCACTGGGCTCTATTTTGCTAGCAACTATTTAATTATCATATTAGATAACATCATTGAGGCAAGAAGTATAGGACAGGGAGGTTTGTTGGTTGACAAAGTTGTATATATCCTTCTATTACAGGCATGTCAAACTTGTGATGTCACGTGACATTGCGTGACATATCGCGACTTTTTTCCCATTGCTAGCAATCGGGTGGGCGTTGTTTCGGCCCACGGGCCGGCAGTTTGACATGCCTGTTCTATTATGTCAGCTATGTGCATGGCTGGGTTGGAGAGTTCTATAGGTAGCAGTTAATATGCTTTAAAATTAAGTCTTTGATTATTAGGCCCCACATAGGATATAAGTCAGAATGTCAGGGACAGACCACTGGATCATCTCCAGAGCTGCTGTGAGGAATATTTTTGCTATCTAGTGGATGAAGTCACTCATATCTATGCTATGTTGGGCTCTGACTGGGCAGGTCTGCCGGATGTGCTTGGGGGCTAGTCTTCTGATTGAATTTGAGGAGACGTTTGACAAAATGGTTCTCTGCATTATTATTTTGGCCACCTGTTTGTTGCATCAAGTTCACTCCTCTCCCTAGGAGGTGATTTGCAGCTGGGCACATGTGTTAGCAGTCTCTTTGAAGGAGAAGGTGGTATATTCAGCTGTTGAAAAATTAGTCAAATCGCAGCTGCAGAAGACCCTGAAGGAAGAAATTATCTAGACCTGTTTCAGACAGTTTTAAAGTGGGGACTGAAGACAGCCTTGGCTGCGTGTATAGAAGAATGGTGGTAGGATTAGGTTGGAGATCCTCGCATCCATTCTTCTCCTAGATCTCTAGGCTGCTTCAATACCTTCTGTATTGGCTCAGGGAATCAGGAGCCAATAAGCAATATTTTATAATTGTAGCTAGTGTTGATAGAAGGTGACAACTAGCACTTTGAATTGCACCCAGAAAGAAAAAATTAAGAGCCAGCGCAGTTCACACGAGAGCGGCATAATACAGGCAAACCAAAGTCCTGTATGTATCCCTCATTCTGGACCAGCTGTAACTTCTAAATGGTTTTCAATAGCAGTCCATTTGATACACAAGATAAAACTGTGCAAAGGCCTCTTTAGACACATTGGCCATCTGCTCCTCAACCAAGAAATGTAGGACAACTCCCAAATTACATTCTAGCCCTCTTCAGGAAAGCGCAACTCATTCAAGAGTCGGATCACATATCATTGAAGCCTGGGGAGCCAAAACCCCCAAACCACTTCATCTTGCTAAGGTTGAATTGGATCTAGATCCTCCCTATTCAGACCCTCATAGCCGGGTATGAGGTGGGTGCGGCTTCCAATCCCCGGAGCTGGTTGAGAAAGATACTATGGTTGATGGTATCACAAACCACCCCTATTCAGAGCCCTCCAGAGATCATCCACAAGCATAGTCAATGCTGTCTCAATACAAAACCCAGTCTCAATTCTAACAGAAAAGGGTCTAGATCAGGGGTGTCAAACTTGCAATGTCACGTGATGTGTCGTGACGTATCGCGATTTTTTTTGCCATTGCTGGCAAGGGGGTGGGCGTGGTTTTGCTATGATGTATCCGGCTCGTGGGCCGGCAGTTTGACACCCCTGGTCTAGAAGATAATCTTCATCAAGACTTTCTGCAGCTGAGTGTCAACCACCCTCTCAACAAACTTTCCTAAAGTTTTAGTTAGAGTAATTCTACTTACTGCTTCTGGGTGCAGTATTTTTTATTTTTATTTTTTTGCATTTTTGATCTGGTTGATTTATAATGCTTATAGATAGTCCTTGACTTACGACCAGCTGCTTAGTGAATGTTTGAAGTTCCGGCAGCCATCTCCCCGTGGCCACATTTCAGGCACTCAGCTGGCAGCCCATACTTATAGCTGTTTGCAATATCTGCGGTTTACATGGCTGCGATTTACCACATTTTTGCCAAAAACCAGCATTTACTTCCATTTTTTTTGCAGAACACCCCAGAGCAAACAATGGCTTCGCTTAATAACTGTGGTATTCGCTTAATGATGATGGATTCACTTAATGACCACGGTGATTGGCTTAACGACTGCAAAAAAAGATAAAATCAGGTCAGTAACATAATGACCCACTTTACAACTATCACAACTTGCAACTGTAATGGGCAGGCTCCATTATGGTCATAAGTCATGGACTGCCCATACTGCTTCTCAGTTAAAATTATGACCTTGTGTGTTGATTGGAGGGAGCTTAGTAATGTCATGTTGTGTTCTTTGGTTGTAAGTGGTCTTTGTGGATACCATCTGCTAGTTTTCCACCTATATGTCCTATCACAATGATGGCAAACCTTTTAGAGACCGAGTGCCCAAACTGCAACCCAAAACCCACTTATGTATCGTCAGGTGCCGGGTGGGCATGGCCCATTGGGTGGGTGTGGCCCATTGGGTGGGTATGGCCAATTAGGTGGGCATGGCCCATTGGATGGGCGTGGCTGCGGTGATAATGGCAGACTGGGTGGGACTAAAAAGTTCAATCAATCAATTCCAACTTTGCGAGATCTTTTTTTTTCCCCGTGAGAAGTTGAAATTGATTGGTTGATTGAACCTTTTTTTTTTTTTGCACATGGCAGTGGCCTAAAGCGAAAAGGTTTTATAAAACCCAGGTGACGGCCTAGGACTGGGGTGACAGCGTGAATGTCCACAGAGAGGGCTCTGCGTGCCACCTGTGGCACGCGTGCCATAGGTTCGCCACCATGGTCCTATCACATGGTTCCACGGTCTTCATTTAAGTTTGTGTAAAATGTTTTATATGGGATTTGTTGGTTTCTCTGCTTCAGGTATCTCTCTTTTAGCTAGTTATCCAATAGAATCGCTGTGGAGATAAAATGATGAGCGATCCACACAAAAGCCATCTTGAATTCCAAGAAGATGGGCAAGATATGTCAATGATGAATACTTTTAAATATTTTATCTTTTTATTTACGTATTATATAGCAGAGTTCCCCAACTTTTCCGACTTGGTGGCCCGGAAGGAAAGGGCGCAGCAGGGCAATGTGTGCATGCGTAACTGCATGCGCATGTGCAAACAGGTGCGTGCACAATGGCAGTACTAGCGTGCACGCGCATGCTTAAGTGGGCCATACATACCCATAGCGTGCGCACTGGCACCCGGGTACATGTGCAAACAACCTGCACTCTGGCACCCACACGCTGGCGCAAACAGGCTGCACACGCCCACGGCCCACGCGCTGGCACCCGCACGCATGTGCAAAAGGGCCGCTGGCACCTGTGCAGCAATGCTACCATGAGTGGGGCAGGGCTCGCCAGCTATTCCTAGGGCGCGGTGACCAACAGGTTAGGGACCCCTGTTATATAGTGTTCTGTTTTATTTATTTAGAAATAAAGCACACCAAATATATGAATTGGTTGTTTGAATACTATTTTCTGAAATGATCAGTTGATAAGAAATTTTTAAGTGACCATGTCACAGATAAAACATTTTTTCTCATCTACCATTAATTCAAATGGAATATTCATCCATTGGCACACTGCTTATTTGTTTTTATTCAATTGTTTATTTATATTCCACCTTTACTTTTTAAAAATACATTGAGCATATTTAAGACTCCTTTTCCCTCCTGTTTTCCCCACAACAACAACTCTGTGAGGTGGGTAGGGCTAAGAGACAATGACTAGCCCAAAGTCACCGAAACTGAGTCTATAGCTGGCTCAGGAATTCTGGGAGTTGAAGTCCACGAGTCATAAAAGAGCCAAGGTTGCCTATCCCAGTCTATGAGCTGTGTCATTGAACCATTTGGGGGGGGGGGGGACAAAACTGAAGTAGAAAAAAAGTTCAGAGATTTTCAGCGAGTTGTTGAAAAGGTTCATTAAAAATAAAAGTAAAGCCGAGTTAGATTGCAGGCATTCTTAAGTGAAGTATATCAACACATGTTGAAATTAATGAGACATAATAGTGTATTGTACACATTATATCCCATGTTTTTAGAAAAGAGTCAACATATTTAAACATAATATCAGTTTTCAAAATTCTAGTTCTGTTATATACTGTATTGACATTGCATAGTTCAGATATTCATTTCATCATGTTAATATTTCAAGTATGCTGGAAAGGGAATTGAATTAGGCTGCTGTATGGTTCTTCCTTGTACTCTCACTAGATTAAAATGAGATTTAAGATCACAAAGACCAAAAGCAGAACATGCCCTTTCAGTATAATTATCTTTGATTCATTTATTATCCTAATTGCCAAGTTCTGAATTCTTCAATCACCAAACAATGTTATTCAGAAATTTCTTTATCAAAACTATATCAAGATATGTATCATTTCTGCTGTTTCTTTTTTCTCTCCCCTCTGCATTCCAAATTATTCTGTTGCTTCCATGGAAACTAAACATTGGAAATTGAGTGTCAAGCTTGTTCTCATGAAATCTGGGAGCTCCACATATTTTCACAAAATCCAGAAGCAATCTGAATATGGTTTCCAAGAAGAAACTTCTTCCTGATTTCTTTAAGGTTTAGTGAGGTTTTTTTTGCAAATGCAAGTTTAGAACTGGAAATTTTCTTGTTTTAAACAGGGATATAATCTACTAGAAAACATAATCCATCAAAAGCATAACTGTAAAAGACAGACTAGAAATAAAAATTAAACTAAGCAAGAAAATGGTAAGAAAACACGTCTGATCTTTTCAAATCACCAGGACCTGACAAATTACATCCCAGAGTTCTGAAGGAGCTGGCAGATGTTATCTCAGAACCATTGTACAATATCTTTCAAAGATTCTGGAGCACCAGAGAACTTTCTGAGGACTGGAAAAGAGCTGATGTGGTTCCCATCTTCAAAAAGGGGGGGGGGGACAGACACAGGTTTCTACAGACGAATCAGCCTGACATCAGTACTTGGGAAGATCCTGGAAAAGATAATGAAAAAACACCTAGAAGCAAATAAAGTTATAACAAGAAGCCAGTGTGGATTTGTCAAAAGCAGAGCATGCCAAACCAATCTTATTTCATTCTTTGATAAAGTGACTAAATTAGTAGACCAGTGAAATGCTGTGGACATAGTATACTTGGATTTCAGTAAGGCATTTGACAAAGTAAACCACAAGCTACTTCTTGGTAAGCTAGAAAAATGTGGATTAGACAACATCATCACCAGATATATTTGTAACTGGCTAATAAACTGAACTCAACAAGTAGTCCTTAATGGTACTACATCTTCATGGAGGGAAGTAAGCATTGGGGTATCCCAAGGTCTTATTTTAGGCCCAATACTCTTCAATATTTTTAAATACAATTTAGATGAGGAAATAGTAGGGAATAGAAGGGGGAACTCATCAAATTTGCAGATGACACTAAGCTAGCAGAAATAGTACTGCAGAAGATCCTTATAGATCTCGACAGACTTGAACAATGGGCCCTATCTAACAAAATGAAATTCAATGAAGAGAAAAGCAAGAAAAAAGCAACTGCACAAATACAGATTAGGTGAAACCTGGCTCAATAGCAGTAACTGCGAGAGGGGTCTTGGAGTCCTAGTGGACAATCATTTAAATATGAGCCAGCAGTGTGTGACAGCAGCCAAAAAATCCAGTGCAATCCTAGGATGCATTAACAGAGAGATAGAGCCAAGATCACATGAGGTACTAGTACCACTTTACAAAGCCTTAGTAAGACCACACCTGGAATACTGCATCACAGTTTTGGTCATCACATTATAAAAAAGAGGTTGAGACTTTTGAAAAAGTGCAGAGAAGGGCAATAAAGATAATTAGGGGCCTGGAGACTAAAACATGATGAATGGTTGTAGGAATTTCATGTGGTTAGTCTAGTGAAAAAAAGGGCCAGGGGAGACATGATAGCAGTATTCCAATATTTAAAGGGCTGCCACAGATAAGAGGGGGTCAACCTATTTCCCAAAGCACCAGAAGGCAAGACAAGAAACAATTGATGGAAACTAATCAAGGAGAGATTCAACCTACAACTAAGGAAAAAAATCCTGTCAGTGAGAACAATCAACCAGTGGAATGGCTTGCCTTTAGAAGTTGTGGACAGCTACCTGTCTGAAATGGTATAGGTCTCCTGCTTTAGTAGGGGGTTGGACTAGAAGACTTCCAAGGTGCCTTCCAACTCTGATATCCTATTCTATTGATATGTTTGTATGTAGACATATATATGCATGCACACCCATATACTCCTTTTAATTTTTAGCTTTCAGCAAGTGCCTAGATTTGGAGTTAAACAAGGTTAGGCATGGTTTGTATTTCAATCGGGAATCACCAGGGAATACCAGGGTTATGGGCCAGACTGTGAAATCAGAAAGGATCAGCTGCAAGCCTTTTCTATACTACTGGAAAGTAAACTGCACAGTTGTGCCCATGTAGTACCAGCAACAAAGATTAGCTTCAGTGTATCTTTTTATTCTTGGTTGACAATGATATATTACAGTGAAAATTTGAATTAGAGTTAGGAATGATATAGTGTATGAATTCCAGATAAAACTGGGAATATCAGAAAATCTAGAGTTATATGGTGGAATGCATGTATGTATTATTTGGAAATGGATTGTTTGAGGGAACTGCCTCTCGCCAAGCATATCTATCAGATCTCACAGGAAGGGCATGTTGTGGGTTCCCCACACAAAGGAATGTAATTTGACAAGACCCAGGAGAGACTTTACTGCCACCCTTTACAACATCTCTCCTGCTGAGATCAGATTGGCACCAACATTCCTGAAGGGTCTGAAAACATGGCTTTGCCTTCAGCCTTGGGATCCAGTAACATTGGCACAGAGTCTGCGAACTGGCTGTATAATTAGGAATAAGTGTTACCCCATAAGTTAGTGGGTTTTAAATAATTTTTATGATTTTTATTGTTTTTAAAGTTTTTAGGGTTTTTTGCTACCTCTTTGGTTACTTTTTTATATTTTTTGTGATTTTTAACATTGTATGCTGCTCAGAGTCGTGTATGTGAGATGGACAACTTGTATAAATTTACCAAATAAAATAAAATAAAATTCTCTAGCATGAGTTAAATGAAACATTGTTCTCCAGCTAGTATTTCTTTAATAGGCTGAATTTATAATTTCCAGAGTTCACAGCTATTATGAGTAATAATTCTAAGAGTGCCAAACCTACTATTTCCGAAGATAGTCAAATTGAGAAGTTTGCAGGAAAATATAAAATACAGGGGCCGATTTGTTTATACACATAAATGTTATGTAAGATCAATATTTTTTAAATAAAAACACTTATGCTTATTTAAGACAGTTATAAAAATCATTTCAGATTTTAAGCACTCATAAGTTTAAGTTTCAAGTAAAATAATATGTCAGATTTTGCACCCAGTTTCTATGTTAGATTTTGCACCCAGTTTCTAGTTACATAAACTTTGAGGAGTATGAATAATAGTACCTCATGTCTTTTCTTGGCTCTTCTTACTCATTTTCATTGTACATCTTAATTTAATATGATTATGTCCAAATAGGAGCTGCAGTTTAATATGGATTTACTAACCATAATTCTACCTGTTGGAAAGAAGTTGGTTTAAAATTGGTATCGGTCAACCAATATCATGCTACAGTTTGCCAGTTTTAAATGAAAGAAATTAAGGTATATGAACAAGCAATTTAGAAAGCAGTTTACACTTTTTAGATTGTCAAATCTATAGAAAAAGAGTTCTTACTTGTATGATTCACTTTTAGCTTAATTAGCATTATGTACTCCTATAAGAAGTCTTATATTCATCATGGTTATTTGGAAGTATTTTTATTATCTTTTCTAGTTTCACACATTCATTCCTATCACAGGTAACTTTTTTCAAAAATCTACCTATTCCTGCTAATCCAAACCTTTTGGTGTTTCTGTTGTCCTGACCATGTCAGCAGAATTAATGTTAGACTTCCTGTCAGCCAACTCAATTCAGCTTGCATCCCGGTGTTTTCTATTGAAAGCTGCTGTAGCATATGGATAAATGGTTTTGCATTTTTCAACACACTATTTACTTTTGCTTGAAGGGTAAAATGCTTTTCATTCAATAAATGTTTTCACATGCAGGTGATAATATACAACATAGTTTGTGTAGTAGGTAAAATATGCTCAATATAAACCAAATGTGGCAAAGGTTTAATATTTTTGTACAATCAATTTTACAACCAACAAAAGATCATTCAAATCTATAATCCCACTTTGCTTCAGCTTTTCAAATAAACTACAATAATGAATGTTAAAGCAATAATAACAACATGAATGACATGGCTGAGATGTGAAGAAAGTATCTTGAAACATCAACTATCTTCTATCACAGGGGTCCCCAACCCCTGGTCCATGGACCAGTACTCTGCTGCGGCATGCCAGCAACCAGTCTGCACAAATAAGCAAAGCCCCATCCGTGGGATGCAGGCAGTATACAAAACCATGCACTCTCCGGTCCATGAAAAAACCTTTCTCCATGGAACCGGTCCCTGGTGCCCAAAGGATTGGGGACCTCTGTTCTATCGTACCTCTGTTGGATGGAAATTCTGGCTTATTATGAATAAGCTGTCTGCTCACACTTAATTTATAGACTTTGGGCCACGTGTAACCATTCTCTAAAATATCTGCCACCTAATTTTGGAGGTAGTACCAAACAGCTGCTCAGTGGCCACTTTTGGTAATCAAATGGATAGCAAAACACAGCAATATTTGGATTGTATGTGTGTCGATGTATATGTGTCTATTTTAAACATGCATGCATATAAATACAGCTTTTTAAAGATGTGCACCAACTCCCAGTGAAACCATTACGGCAAAACAATAAAAGATTTCCTTAGCATGTTGTTTCCTTAGGCTCAAGGTACTTTTTTTTTCTTCCCAAGTAATCTAGGATTCACAAACTAAGAATTTAGATCTCTTAAAATGTGTGACATGCAAACGTCTGGTAGCAAATTATTCCTACCTAATTTTTTGTTGTTGTTAGTGTGAGCAGCTAAATAAGAGTTTCTAATCCATAATATGACAGAATGAATCAGTACTAAATGATGACTAAATGAAGAAAAAGACAGGGATAATGTAAAGTAAATTGGCTGCCATGTACTTGCCTAATCTAGTAAAGTCAAATCTCTAATGGCTTGTTTCTGTGTTTATTTCCATAATTTATATGTCAGGGATCTGGACAAATGTCCATAATCTTTAATCTTGTCAAGCAGATTATAGCTTTATTTTCCCCCTTTCTTTTTTTTAGGCCATTTCACAGTTTTATATAATCAAAGCTAATTTCAGTATGCTGAAAAGGAAACAGAGTTCTAGGGTAGAAGCCCAGCCTGTAACAGATTTTGGTCCTGATGAATCCTTATCAGACAACGCAGATATCCTGTGGGTTAACAAACCAGTAAGTATGATATACTACCTTAACTTTCTTACCTTTGGAATATGATTAAGATGTAATTAAGCATTGTTAAGTTCCATTGATGTTGATGCAATCAATGGAAAATATGTGCTTAAATGTCTCTTGATGGGTAAACAAAAGTATGTGTTTACATTTCTATTATTTGAATTTAGTGGATTTTGAAAAGATACTTTGTTAATGGAATCAGCTAAATAAGAATTTCTAATCCATAATATGACAAAATGAATCAGTACTAAATGATGACTAAATGAAGAAAAAGATGTATAATGCAGTTGCATTAATATACACACACATACACACGTGATAAATGATATCAATCTCTTCTCTTAGAACTGCTGTATATCTAGGGAAATTAATATAAAGAATTGGAAAAGGAGAATAATTGAAAGAGCTCACTTTAGCCTTGTCTTTGCACAGTTCTAAACAAGGCCTTCGTGAATTGCTTTCTGAACTTTCCCTTCATTTCTGGCATGAATAAACTGTCTTATCCACATTCCTTCAATGCCCAATCCAATTTTATTATATATTTTTTCAGTTACTTTCCTTTTTATATATTTTGCATAAATCCAGTCTAACAGGACAAAAGTATTCTGTTAAATTTAAAAATTATTCTGAAAAAAAATTAAAATGGGTCTGAGTTTTGAGGAGTATTGAAGCTTTCTGTTAAAACAGAAGTGTCATATTCCGTTAGCAAAAGGGAAAATCAAGTATACAAATTCACTAGTGAGAATAAGGAAGCCAACAAGAAGCATGGAAATATTCTAGCCCCATGCTACAGACACTATATTTAAAAGAGTTGTTTTAAAAAGAAAATCAAATAATACAACTGTTCAAAAATGGAAAAATGCAATTACTGTATTTTTCCGTCTATAAGACGCACCCTTGTATAAGACGCCCCCTTGCGGCTATAGCCCGAGCTGCGCCGGTGAAAAACGGGTCATAGAAGGCAGCTTCAGTGGGACCGGCGGCCTCCTTGGGGCAGCGCGATCCTCCAGCACCAGGTGGCATCTTGGGCCGGCTTTCTCCCCATCCAGGCGGCATCTTGGCCCAGCAATATCCTCCTGCACCATGGAGGCATGGCAGCGGCATGTAAAGAACCCACACAGGCATGCCCTGGGCTGCGGAGGTTACCATAAATTTTTCTTATATAAGACACTGCACTTGTATAAGACACACCTGATTTTTGAACAGGGTGTTTGCAGGAAAAAATGGCATTTTATAGACGGAAAAATACAGTAAATGATTTTTTTTTTTAAATTAAACTTTTGATTTTTTTATTGGAGGACCCCAAATTTCCTGCCTGGACCATAATGCTGGGCAAGTAGGCAGCAATTTCAAGACTTTAAACAAATGAAAAATGGAGTGAAATGCTTATTGTATTAATTTGTAGTGAAAATGCAATGCACTTTCTGCAGAGGGAATGAGGAAGTTGACTCATTTACACCATACCCTTTGTCAAAAAGGAACTTAGCAAGGTGCATGAATCAAACAAAAGTTGATGAACAAGAGTAACTGTTTTAATTCCCCTTACAGCATATGTTATAATAGTAATGGTTTTTAGCAGTAGAAGCCTTCAATATCTATTGTTTCCCCCCTAAAATAAGACTTGGTCTTATTTTTATTTTTTTTTGCCTCCAAAAGATGCACCAGGTCTTATTTTTGGGAGGGGGGTGTCTTCTCCACTTATTTCTGGCACTGACAGCCCCACCTAGCCGGCCCACTTCTTCTGCAGCTGAGAATGGAGCTCTGGCCTGCATTTCACAGTCAGAGGCCTTTCCGGAAGGCCACTGAGGCAGAGAACCAAGCTATGGCTTGAATCCATAGCTCGTTTCTCGGCTGCAGTGGCCTTCCAGAAAGGCTTCTGACTGTGAAATGCAGGCCTGTGGATGCCGCAGAAGAAGTAGACTGGCGAGGAGAGGCCTGGCTGCAAGGTAAGTGGGTGCGGGGCGCATGGGGCAGCTCCACACCCCCACCCCCACCCTAGCTTGATTTTTAGGTGTGAGCCTCACCCCCAAATTAGGGCTTATTTTGGGGGTATTATATTAGCCCCACCCCCAAAAATCAAGCTATGGCTTATTTTCGGGGTAGGTCTTACTTTTGGGGAAACAGTAAACATTTTTTTTTCATTCAAGATGTTATTTTAAACTGTTAGACATGAAACAACATTGAAAAGGGTAGTTGTACTAGTTGATAACAACTTTGTTCCTGTTTTGTATTCCTCAGTGGGTGCATTCTTTACTGCGCATCTGTGCCATCATCAGTGTCATTTCGGTGTGCATGAATACCCCAAAGACCTTTGAGCATTATCCTCCCCTTCAGTATGTGACATTTGCTCTTGATACATTGCTGATGTTTCTCTACACGGCAGAGATGATAGCAAAAATGCACATCCGTGGCATAGTCAAGGTAAGGTTTTTTTACTTGTTTTTTAAACAGAAACCCAAAAAGACATGCATATCTTTTATAATCAGATTTTAGAGCCATTAACTGAAGTAAACTTTGCTGTGCTCTGAATGAACTCTCCAAATCATCTTATGTTGCTCTTCTGAAGCTATCTATTACACCTAATATTCATTGTTTGTAAAATTAGCCTTCAGGAATATCTTATTGATTATGTTTACTTTTTTTCTCAAAAGACATTTCTTTCATTACATTGTTTAGACTCCCCCCCTTTTTTTTTTACATGAAGGAGCCTGTATGTGTGTGAATGGGTATATGTGCATCAACTGTGGTCTTGCAAATGGCCAAGACTTTTGATCTGCCAATTCTTTTTCCCCAAATCCAAAACTCGAATTTAACATGAGCTGTTGTAGCTATTTGCAGATCTTGAATATTTGTGCTCTAGCTACTTTGTGACCAATAGCTGAGCATAATTGTCAGGAAGTCCATGCTTTCCTGCTGTAATTCTTGACTGGCCCAAAATTGGGTGTCTTGTTCCTCTGTCTCAAGTTCTGCTGAGTCTGTGCCTGAACAAGCTTTCTTTTACAAATGAATGTGAGTATATGTGCCCCTCGTCAATCAACATTTACCATCAGCCTATCAAGTGCTTAGAAGGCGAGGGCTGGGCAGCTCAAGCAAACAACAGCTGATGACTTAAAACAGGGGTATCAAACTCAACATCACGTGACGTGTCGCAATGTATTGCGACTTTTTTGCCATGGCCGGCTATGATGCATCCGGTCCGTGGGCTGGCAGTTTGACACCCCTGACTTAAAAGCTAGCGATTGACACATCCCAATCTATAAAGCCACTTACAACAAACACTATAAATACTACACACAGAACAGCTCACACTCTGCTAGAGAGAAGTTCCCTGAAGATGGGCTTCAGAACGAATCTGAAAGCTCAGAAGACAAAACCTCTGCTCCTGATGACCCACCCTGATTGGATCCTGCAAACTTTATTTTGTGTTTTTTCTACCTTGAAAAGAAATTGGTGATATTCCCGTCTACTCTGTTCCAATCATCTTTTTGTGAATAAATGTCCATGTCTATTAAAAAAACAAACAGTAGCTTGAAAAGAAACTATGCAATGAGGTCAGTTATTTAAAAAAGGAACAAATAACATGCACTGAAACTTTTTTACAGTCAGCATAGCAGCAGACATCTTTTCTTAGAAACTCTCATGATTTTAAAAGCTGACAAACTAGCAATTTTGTGTTCAAACCTCTTTTCCTCATCATACTACCATGTAACTACAATGGCAGCCTTGAGTAGGGGCAAGTCAAAAAGCCCCACCAGTAATAGCAGAGGCCATCTCTTGAATCATAAAGTAATGATATAATTTTTGAGATGGCATTTGCTGAGCTGAAATGGATTTCCCTGTTAAGGATAAAATGGCAGTGGTACAAATATAGATTGTATACGTGTCATTTGATTTGGCAGGTGGAGTGTTCATGTTGTGCCAGAGCTGGAACTGCACCAGAATCTGAAAGATCTCCTTAATAGATGTCTTCAGGTGCTATTTTGCAGTATCTGTAATTATAAAGATACAGCTACATAGTTGATTACAGCTGATGACATTAGAATCAATATAAGCCTTGAAACGTTTTAGATACTGCTATGAACGTTATATAAGCCTTGTTATAATTTAAAAGGGATAAATACTATTTTTCCTTATCAAAGGTCTGTGTGCCTCAGATAAAGAAAATCTGCAAGATACCCCAAATTTTGCTTCAGTAAAAGGTTGATATTTTAGACCAGTGATGGCGAACCTTTTAGAGACCGAGTGCCCAAACTGCAACCCAAAACCCATTTATTTATCACCAGGTGCCAGGTGGGTGTGGCCCACTGGGTGGGCGTGGCTGTGGTGGTCATGGCAGACTGGGTGGGTGTGGCCAAGGTGGGCGTGGTCACCTCGATGTTGCTCATGGGGAGGAATGCCTGTGGAAACCAGGCAGGGTTGGGGGAGATACAGGGGTCTCTGGCAGGTGGGGCAGTGGGCAGGAGGCTCGTCCTGCAGGGTGAGGTGAGGCAGGGCTGGGGTGCCATTGTCGCAGGGCAAGGCGAGGCAGGGGCTGGGGCAGCCGCTGCCTGACACCATCGACCCCCGCACACAGAGGTCAGCGAGCGCATGGGGACCAACAGTGTCTGTCAGCAGCCATAGCCTGCCGGCCCCTCGACCGGCGCACTCTGGGGCTCCGCAGCCTGCCACAAGAAGTTCAGAGAAGCCAGCCGCCTCTAAGCTGGACAGATGGCCAACAGCTGAGGAGGCGCTGCAGTGGGTCGTGCCCGGGAAAAGGAGAGCATGTGAGTCCAGGAGGGATGGGACAGGGGGGAGGGAAACCAGCCATGCTGGGATGCATCTGGCCATGTGGGACCTCGGCGAGTTAGCGGGAAGCTGGTTGAAGAAGGACGGTTGCCATCTCTGGGGCATGGCACGCGTTCCCACAGAGAGGGCTCCGAGTGCCACCTCTGGCACGCGTGCCATAGGTTCGCCACCACTGTTTTAGACAATGTAAATCATGCAAATTTCAGCTGTATTTTTTCCTCAATGAGCTGATACTTCCAGTCCTTGTGGTGGAATTCCCTAAGTTGCAAGTGGTATGAAAATTCATTGCAATTGTGATTATCCTGTTTAATGAATTCATTACAATTCAGTCAAATGAATTCATTGCTTAGTATTTGGAGTATGTTCTAAACCAACCATAAGGTTTGTGTAACCTCCTTTTTTAACATGACTTTTTCTTTCTTTTTCTTTTTGCTATTGCTGCTGTCACAAAACGTTATTGATTTATATCTTGATGCATTAGATTTTTTTACACAATTGCTGTCATAGGTTCTCAGCTGTACCAAAAAGTATAACATAACTTTGTCAGTTGACTTAATCAAGGTTACCTAGCTATGCAATAGGCATATCCTATTCTTATCCCATCACAAAAAATCCAAATGCAGAAGTAGGCTTCTAGGTAGGCAAGTGATGTAAATGTTAATGTGCTTCTAAATCTAGGGTCTTCCAGTAAAGTAGGATACATGCTGAAGCCTTTAGCTATGTACCGCTTGGAATCCCAAGATAAAACTGGATATAGCTATAAATTCATTATTTAGCACAAAAGGGCGATGGGATAAAAATCTCAAGTTATCTGGATATTGTTTCTTATTATAAACATCAACATGTTTTTGTGAATCTCAAATCAGATGACTTTCTAAGAGTAACTTTCAACAGTCAGAGATGTAATTTTTTGGCTTCCTGAAGGAGTTTCTCTTACAGATGAAAGAAAAATGTAAAGCTAGGCCTTTATCTATGTTTCCTTATGTTTTCATTATGTATACTGGTGCCATTGTGCAAAATAACTATGTTGCAATTAAAAATTATTCATTCAGTGGATAGTATGCCTATGTTTATTTCTTTTTCTATTATTTGCTATCTTATTATATCTTTCATATAAAGACTTACATGGGAGAAGAGAATGTATATGTTTTATAACTGTAACTTACTGAAATAATTGTGAGTCAATATTTTTTTTAAAAATAGAATAAACTGGAGATAAAGAAGAGCTTTTATAGGCTTCACCTCTAAGAGCAAAAAAACTCATTTTAACCTGTAACATATTGAAACTACAGAAAAAGATTTGGCTATTTCCTTTGCATTGCCAAATTCTTCCCTGCAATATAAAAAAAACGAAGAGGCCCACTTAATTTATTTATAGACATTTAACAATTATAATAAAAATAAACCAAATCTGTCACAAAATTTATTGTGGAACTAAAATGAGTAAAAGCTTATATATAAACTCTACACTTTTATTTTTAAAGGAGATCCATTTGAGTTTGTACTTAGACTACTATTGAAAATAGCTCACCAACATCTATGTTACAAATATGCATGTATAAATAAGTGTATATCTTCTTCTTTTATATTGCACCTCCAGAGAATTCTTAGAATGGATGGCTGCCAAGTATAGTTTTTTAGGATATTCAGGTTTAAAATGGATAGCTTCTTTTCTCCCATGTGCAAAATGAATTTCTTATTTCCCTTTTACTTGAAAATGCTTCTTGTTTTCACTCTAAGCTCTTCCTCCCACTTTTTAGATATGTAAGATTTTTTTCAGTGCTGGTCTTTTCCTTCGCATCCTGAATTAACTGGCTAAAACATAGTCAGGATTCAGCTACAGAATTTGTTTTCAAAGGAAAAGGATCCAGCACTGTCACAGTTGCCCCAGCCAGGATGGCTCATGATTGGAATTGCAGCCCAACATCTCCAGAAGGTGCCATGGGGGAAAGATTGGAATTTGGTATACAGAATGAAGTGCATAAAATTAAGTGAAAGAGAAGTCAAAAGAAATGATTGTGGGTTCTTTTCAAAGGAGGGTAAGGAATACTTGCAGTCTGATGCCTCTGTAAAGTAGCTCACATGAACATTTTGAATGTTAGGGCATAAAGAGCCTGGACCCAATAAATCAGAGATTAGCAATTTGTTAAGCCTAGACCTGGATCTCTCAGACCTGGGTTAGCTGAAGAAGCCAGTTATGAGAAGGAGGTAAGGCTTGGGGTGAGGCTGTTTAATGGAGGGGGATAGATTTTTAACTGTGCATATGGGAGTGGATGATCTCTGGGAAACAAAGCATTCCTATTTCTACTGTTCAAGGTCCCCAACTCCCACCCTCACCTCCATTTGTAAAATCATCCCATTGAAATTTGATAGCAAAATGACAAGATTTCAGCAGGCCGTTTTCAGGTTATTTGAGAGTCTTGAGAATGGGCTTATAGCTGAAAAGTCATTTTCATTTGCCTCCTTTTGATTTCTTCCCATTTCTGCCCTTATATTCAATGGAGGAAGAACCACCACAACTGTGCTACCAAAAATCATCCATTCTGTAGTCAGATTGCCGTTTCATAAATTTAGGGTGTTGGAGGAAGCTATCGGACACCCTGCTATAGAACGATATGGTTGCTATTTAGTCCTTTATCAATCAAGCCTTTAATCTGTATATTACCATTAGGACTTACTGGTTCCTGGGCTATCCTATAATCCCTAGGACAATAAGAACTCAGAGCTCATTTCTAAGCTGGACTGATTTTACGGGAGAACTTCATTTGGCTATAGAAGAATAGTCTGGTCTAATGCACAAATACAGAGAGGAAAGGGTAGGGCAGTAGGATTCAATTCTGCTTTACAGGAAAACCCTGGCAAACACAAGGTCTTTATGTTTTCAACATCTGTATTGCATTTTCAAATTTAGGCAAGCTGCCTGAGGCTGCCTGAGGATAAAAATGGGAAAGTCAGGGCAGGCAAGAGGGACAATTCCATAAATATTCTTTCTTTGCAGAAAAAAATTGCATTTATTTTTATAGGATTGCATGCAGATACTTATAGCATGTCCTCTGTGGATTCCAGGAATCTCATAGCAAGGACTAACTGGTATGATTGTTAATAAACTTGGACATCTTCTGTTCCTATGGCTAGTGTTGGCAATTCTGTTCTGGCTCAGAGGCCCAATAACTCTTCAAGTTGAGTCTATTTCTATGTGCATTTTCCCCTCCCCTTTCCTTTCTGTCTTATTCTGATTCCAGTTGCAAAAGTGACCTCTTCAGAGATTCCATTTCCAAACCCGCTGCTTCCTTAATGCTTATTTTCCCCAGCTATATAGGTAATATAGTAACGAAAGCCAAGTGGCATTTACTTAGAACAACTGAAATAGTCCAGAAAAGTCAATGAATCTTACCAGTACTTCAATTAAAAAAAAGAGATTTATTATGCTTTATATGTTAAAAAATAAATATGTTGGTATTTTGATATTAATAATCAAATATATATGATCTGGTGACAGGTTGATGTCAAAGACTGTATAAAATCATTGCAGAGACTAGAAAAAAAAGATGAAGCAAGCTTAAAATAGCATTGAATCTAGCCATAAGTAGCTACATATTAAGGAATAAAGTGCACTAAACACTTCACAACCTGGAAATATTCTCTCTTCCTTTGCTATTCCCAAGGGAAGATTATTCAGCTTAACCATCTGTTAAAAACAAATTCTTTCAGAATAAGAACATACTTTCCCACCCACTGGTTTATTTGCTTAAAGATGCCAACATGGTTGGTTCAACTGCAGCATTGTTTCTTTTCTGTTTCTTTCCATTTAAGAAAAAGAGAGTGATATTTAATAAATAAAAGAAGGCTTGCATATAAATGGTTGCAGAAAAATACAGTTTGGTCAAACTTTGATTTGCAGTAGGGGTGTATATGAACATAAGGTTTTTTGTGCGCCTGTTTAAAAGTACACCCCGTAAACTCGTAAAGGCATAATATACAGTAACTGTGTGTTTGTATAACTGATCCATTAAATGGATTATTTAGTTATGTACTTACATACTTATGTGACTTTTTACAAGGTATAAAGAACTCTAAATTGGAGTATACACTATAAAAATCAACAGTCCAAAACAAATAGTAATCATAATATAATCTCAATGTAATAATCTAACAACTCCAGTTAAGACTAACTCTCTCCAAAGTTGTTTCTGAATTATCAGCCAATCTGTCTTGCTACAGATAAGACTGAGCATGTTTCTCCCCATCCAAGTGCTCCAGTGAAGATTTCCACTCCAGACTCCCTGGGGTAGATATGAATAATTGTATCATCTACCATCATTCTTATCCATGCTCAGATTTGTATTTTTCTCCCTTTATATTACTTTATTAATATCTTAATACATTATACTGTTTAAGTACAATTATATTTGTAGAGTATTACAAATAAATTAAAGTTATTGACATTCTATTGTGCAAATAATTTGGAATATTGGCAGTAGAGAAGAGAAAGGTATGAATTATAATCCTTAGCAAAAGAAATTTTAAAGTTTAAGGACTTAATTTTCTTTTTTGAATGAGAAGCAAAAGAGCAATTATCACTTTGATTTTGGAAAGTTACAAATGGACTAAGGGTCCAGATGGATTTGGAATAAGGTTTTTGAATGAATTATATAAATCTTTCCCATGGGGAAATGTTTTTGTTTCGAATTCTCTTCAAAAAACACATTGGGACAGACCTGGACATTTTATGGTCCATGGGCCATATCTGGCCCACGGGTGGTCCCAGTCCAGACCACAGCATTGACAGTGTCAGTGGTGGAGGATTGGTGGGGGCAAAATGTCTATAGTAGGGGCGGGGCGGCAGAGAACAAGGCATCTGTGCAGCAGTGGGGGGCAGTGGGGGAGGGTTGCCATTAGCAGCAGTCCTCCACAAAAGTCCCAGTTTGTCCTGTGACCCCCTTCAAAAAAATAATTGCCCACCCCTGCATTTGAATGAGACTTTGAAAATTGGACATTAGAGGGAACCAGATGGTTAAAGCTTTGAAGTATTTTATCAGAAGGGGCATGAAAAAAAAGAAAAAAAATCAAGTTCTAGGACAGGCATGTCAAACTGCCGGCCCACAGGCCGAATGCGTCACAACGAAACCGTGCCCACCCCATTGCCCACAATGGGAAAAAAGTTGCAATACATCGCGCAACATCACATGACGTCACGAGTTTGACATGCCTGTTCTAGGACATTATTTGAAAAGAGTACTGCAAAGTTCAAAGTTAATAGAAGTAAAAAAGAAGGAATGTAAAGTTGGTTTATTTGATTATGTTTACAATAGATATATTGTTATCTCTGGTAACCCTTAATGGACTATCAGGACTGAAATGATGAGGGTTTAAGGATTTGTTTATAGATAACGGATTGGATATGGGAAGAAGAGATCATTTGTTGCATTTTAACAGAAGATAATAATTTACTGGTATTGTTTATATTTGTTGTAATAAAGGGAGAAATCATTTCTTTATATATATATTCTTGTTATTGTATTAGTTTTTCTTACTGGTTTTTCTTTACTGCACTTTCTATTTTTTCTTTTCAGTCTTTTCGTTTGCATTAGTCTTTTTCTTTGTAATTGTATTTTTTATAATAGCATTGCTCTTCAGTTGCTTTATCTCTTAAGGAGATATCAACCAGCTTCCTTGGTCTCATGGCTTAGTCACTACACAAAACTTGTTTGGATAGATCTCTGCAAGTCCCCTACCCACTCGTTTTGTCCACCCAGGACTCAGTAATATACGTATCCTATTATCTATCATTAAATTGTGAATGAGGATGGCTTTACATTATTGCAGACAGACCTGGAGTACAGTGGTATCGGCCAGAGGCTAAAAGTTCCAATGATCTGGCTTCCTGGTTCTTAAATTTGAGTTCCATGGGGCAGAAGAAGATATTGCCTTCAAATTTCCAATCATAGTTCCCCTGCAGTGGTCTAACCCCTGACCCTAGTCTCCCACTACAGTTTATTTCCATCAACCCATTACTAATGTTATTCTTTTCACTCCATTAACTCTCACCCACCCCTTTTGTATATTTTACTCAACCTTTCTACATCTACCTTCCTGGTCTCCAGCCAGAACAAACCTCTTTAGCCACTCAGGAGGACCTGTAGCAGATATCCCTGACTCATACACAACCCTTCTTTATATAATCATTGCCTTCTGATATCAGCCTCCTCTGCTACAGGGGACATGATAGCAGTGTTCCAATATCTCAGGGGCTGCCACAAAGAAGAGGGAGTCAAGCTATTTTCCAAGGCGCCTGGAGGCAGGACAAGAAGCAACGGGTGGAAACTAATTAAGGAGAGAAGCAACCTAGAACTAAGGAGAAACTTCCTGACAGTGAGAACAATTAACCAGTGGAACAACCTGCCTCCAGAAGCGGTGAATGCTCCAACACTGGAAGTTTTTAAGAAGAGACTGGACAGCCATTTGTCCAAAATGGTATAGGGTTTCCTGCCTGAGCAGGGGGTTGAACTAGATGACCTTCAAGGTCCCTTCCAACTTTACTATTATTATTATTATTATTATTATTATTATTATTATTATTATTATTATTATTATTATTATTATTATTATTACTTCTTGAACCCCCAAAAGGTTTTTTCAGCTCACCTAGGGGCATAACAATGGAGGCTGTTCCAAACCCTGTTCTGTCACTACTGGAGCCACTTTCTACAATAGATTTCTCTTACCTTGCTCCACCACAACCTCTTGTTTGCTGCAAGATTAATCTTTCTGCTTGCTATTCCAGTGTCTCCAAGTGCAGGACTGTGAAGTTTGTTTTTTCCAAGGGGAAAACAAAAGTGTTGTCCTGTTGTGATTTCCAGGCATCATGGCTATTGTAGTTCTGCAACATCTGGAGGGTCACATGTTTTCATCACTGAATTAGACTTAGGAAGTAACCTTCCTTGAACCCCGAAATTCTAAGTGAAAAATGTTGTAGTCCTCCAAAACCTGTACTCTATAAGATAATTGTGCACTCGGTATCATTTCAGAACTCAGCTGCGTCTTTCATAATGGCTGTCTTTCTGTTTGAAATATATTTAAAGGGAACCGCTTAAATAACATAAAAATATCATTGTTTGCAAGTGACAAGTAGTAGCCCACATGTGTGCTAACAATGTTCATTAGTTCATACAATTTTAATTTATTGAACAGATTCATTCTGGAAGCGTTTCTCTTAAAAAGAAACACTATGAAACACACAATAATATTGTTTCTGGATACTGAAATTGGTATTCTGCACCTTTCTTTCTGATGTGTACTTAATGTTATAGATGAAGCCAGTTGGATCTTTCAGAAGGTTATTTATTTTTAGGAGAGACATTAATAGATAGTGCTAGCATGATTCCTTGCTAAAATATAGTGAAACTATACCAGCATAATTGTACAAGTCTATAATGTCATTACTGTTTAGCCCATTGTCAAAGTGTTGTTCATCATGGCCTGGTTCAAATCCCTATTGCTTCTTTTGTTCTGATATGACTCTTGGTTGGCTTCCAAAAATCTAGAAGCTCTGTACAGTCTATAGACATACAGATAATATTTTAACAAAAACTAAGAATTATCTTCAATTTTTACTGGAATCTCAATGCTATCGTCATAATAAGAGAGTAGTCTAGGCTGCACTTCCAAGATCTCAGTCAAACAAACTTTCTCTTTCTACCTCCTGTATTTAAAAACAAAACAACAGTGAGACTTGTTTGACAACTGAAAAAACATTAGAAAGATGGAAAAGTGGATTTAAATGTGGTTTGCCAAGGTCAATGGTGTATCGTGGTTTAGCTCAGCTATAGCAATAAGCCAGATTTTTTTCAAAACAATGTGCTAGTATTCTGAATTCTGCTTGATTGTTCTTGCTCGAAGATTTAAACAAAGAGGGAGCTTTTCTGATGTTAAACATACACAGGATCAGGGTTCAAATGTAATGAATAAGAACTGAAATCTGGACTCAAGATAATACTATATCAAAATTCTGTTTCAGACCTCAGATTCCTCTCCTTTCCTCTTCACACAATCCTTGCCATCATCACCCCCCCCCCAAAATGACCACAAATCGATGGTAGACCATGTACAAGGGGAGGGGGAATTTAAGGATAGAATATAGGTAGTCCTCGACTTATGACCACAATTGAGCCCCAAATTTCTGTTGCTACATGAAACATTTGTTAGGTGAACTTTGCTCCATTTTACAACCTTTCTTACCACAGCTGTTAAGGGAATCTCTGCAGTTATTAAGTTAGTAACACTGTTGTTAAGTGAATCTGTTTTCCCCATTAACTTTGCTAGTAAGATAGTTGCAAAAAGTGATCGCATGACTGTGGGACACGACAACTGTCAAAAATATGAGTCAGTTGCCAAGCATCTGAATTTTGATCTTGTGGCCATGGGGATGCTGCAACAGTTGGAAGTGTGAAAAACAGTTATAAGTCACATTTTAGTACCATTGTAACTTTGAATGGTCACTAAATGAACTTTTGTAAGTTGAGGACTATCTGTGTTTCACTTTCCAGAGACGTCTAATACCTTTTCCTACCCTTATCATTCTGGGAAAAACAGAGAAAATGGGCTGAAACTAACCCTAGAAGTGATTTAGAGCTTCTTTGGGGGATTTGAGTGGATTAAGGCAGGGGTCCCCAACCCCCAGTCCATGGACCAGTATTGGGCCGTGGCATGCCAGCAACTGTTCCATACAAACAAGCAAAGCCCCATCCGCAGGATGGAGGCAGTACACGAAACCATGCCCCCTCCGATCCATGGAAAAACCTCTCTCCACGGAACCGGTCCCTGGTGCCCAAAAGGTTGGGGACATCTGGATTAAGGAAAGGGAATGAGAGCAGAGAACTGAATTTATTATCAAAAGCATCACTGGTATAACTAATAAATGGGAATCAGTTTTGAATACATTTATCTTTCATTGTTGGATTTTTCAAAACATTTATTCTTTCATTCATTCATTTTGTTAATTTTTCAACGAAGGTAGCCAGGTTTGCTGTTGTAAAACATGGAAAAGTAAAATATATTTTTCATTGGCTCAGTAGTATTTAAAAGTGTGGAAAATTGCTGTGGCTGAAAAATATTTTACTCTTGATTTCTTTATATAAATGCAATGCTGCACATTCTTGCATTGAAAGGCTGGCTATATATCAATAATAAATTAGTAATAATCCAGATACTGCAAAGTCCAAAAACCACTATCCAGAAGTTTTTTTCTTGCTTATCAACAATTGTTAAGTCTGAGGTGTTATGTGGCAAGTGCTTGTCTGCCAGATGGGTGATTTTCTAAATGCCGATGGAATTCAAGTGGTTCTCCAGTCGTTTTGAAATTGCACCCAAAATGCCTATCAGTATTGGTGCTATCTTTTCTTTATTTTGCCACAGTTATTCTTTTGCACGCCTTTATATTTTGTGATTTTTTCCAGTACTTTCTCTTCTGTTATGCTCTCTTCAGGTATTACAAAGTCCACTGTTCAGACTTTTTGTCTTTCTTATTGACAAATGTTAAACCTGGGGAGTGATATGGCGGATGCTTTTTTGCTTGAATTCTGAAATCCCAGACTTTACTTACTTACTTACTTACTTACTTACTTACTTACTTACTTACTTACTTACTTACTTACTTCCCCACTCCCTCCGTCCCTCCCTTCTTTTCTAGTGCTAAGTTATTTCCATAGGCATCTTAATTCTTTTCCCCGTTGATGGTGAGCGTAGCACATTTGTCCACTCCAAACTCCATTGCAATGTTTGTTTGTTTGTTAAATTTATTTAAAGCCTATCTCACTGTGGGGCTACTCTAAGTGGCTTACAACAATAAAAAGGAGGAAATGAAAAGACGTGTAAACAAAACAGAAGTAAAATAATAGAATAATAAAACAATGCAATACTTTGTAATATCCAGTTATCCAGTATGGCACTCCATTACGTCTTGCAACCTCTGGAATCACTAGGGACCTATTGCACTGGTCCTTTTTTTAGACTTCAGCTCAGCATTCAATAGCATCATTTCAGAAATTCTTCACACTAAACTAATTCATCTAACTACCTGCCCATACTTGTAGGTGAATTATAATTTTTCTGACAAAGAAAAAGCAACAGGTGAAGCTTGGGAAAATCACATTGAACACCCAAACAATTAGCACAGGTGCCCCCCAAGGCTGTGTTCTCTTTTCTCTTTATTCCAATGACTGCATCTCAAAGGATCCCTCTGTTAAAGTACTGAAGTTTGCGGATGATACAACAGTCATTGGTCTTATTTGAGGTGGTGATAGGTCTGCATATAGACAGGAGGTTGAACAACTGGCCCTTGTGCAGCCAGAACAATCTGGAGCTGAACATGCTTAAAACTGTAGAGATGACAGTGGATGTTAGGAGGAGCCCTTCTATTCTACCACCTTTTACTATATTAGACAACACAGTATCAATAGTAGAGGCCTTCAAGTTTTTGGGTTCTATAATCTCTCAGGATTTGAAATGGACATTTAACATTAGAACCATACAGGTAGTACTCAAGTTACGAGTGTAATGGAGCCTACCCTTCCATTTGTAAATTGAAAATTCATGGGAGTGAATCTCGTACCTTGAATGAGATCACTCCCTGCTTTCGTCCACGCATTCGTTAATCAAATGCATAGGCGAATGCATGGTTCGTTAAGTGCACATGAGGTATCTCAGGGTGGGGAAGGCCATGGGGGGCCTTGAGATGGAACAGCCCCCCCAAATTTCTCCTCGACCCACTAAGATACCTCGTGGTTCCCCTTCCCTTCCTCCCGCGCTGGACTCACCATGAAAAGATCTGTCTCCTCTCTGCCGCAATTCCTGCTTTTGAGGGAGAGGAGAGTCAATGGAAGCTCCTGCATGCTGTAATATCGCGCGAGTTCATGCACCCATCCTCTTTTGCAGAGAATGGGTGCCTGAACTCTCGTGGTGTTTGCGGTGCCTGTCTCCTGCTCCCCCTCCCAACTCCAGAGGCCCACAGAAGCTTCCCCCGGCCTCGGCAGCAAAGGCTTTTTGCAAAGATTGCAAAAGGCTTTGCAAATGGAGGGAAGGCTTCGAAGTTTCAGCCCTTACCTGCATTTGCAAAGCCTTTTGTCGTAGATCTCCACCAGGTCTCCGTTTGCAGAGAACAGAGGCCTAAAGTACCGTGAGATCATGCGAGATCAGTAGCATGAGATCTCGTGCCACTGATCTCGCGTGATCTTGCAGTACTTTAGGCCTGCATTCTCTACAAATGCATCAAAGGATGCAGTGAAACAGCCTAGAAAGCGAAGGATCTCTCGATCTTTGCAAGGTGAGTATCCACAGGCCTAATGCCTAAGGAGTCCCGGGGGGGGGGAGAAAGGGAGGGAATAGCCAAGGTGAATGTTGCACCGTCACTGCGGTTGTTCATAAGGGTGAACGACTGCCATGGTGTGGCAACATTCATAATTTGGGGACTTCACTAGGGGGCGCTTATCACGTAACTTTGAATGTTTGCTAAGGGAAAATTCGTAACTCAGGGATTACCTGTAATGAAAAGGTACAACAAAGAATGTTCTTCCTGCAGCAACTCAGAAAGTTCAGACTGCTGATACAGTTCTACAAAAGAGTTATTGAAGCTGTGATTTGTTCTTCTATATCTGTCTGGTTTGATACAGCAACCAACAAGACAGATACAAACTTGTCAGCTGTACAGACAGCTACACATAGTTAGGTCTGCAGGAAAAAACAAACCTATTGCAACTAGCCTGCCTTCCATTGAGGACCTGTATACTGCCCAGGTCAGAAAGAAGGCTGAGAAAATATCTGCAGACACTTCACATCCTGAACATACTGTTTCAACTCCTCCCCTCAGGATGCTGTTATACGGCATTGTATGTCAAAATAACTAGACACAAAGACAGTTTTTCCCTCATGCCATCACTCTGCTGAACATTTAATTTCCACAGTTCTATCTTATGTCTAAGTATATTACCCATGTAGTATGGCTATATCATTTTTAACCTTCTCGTCTGTTCCACTAACTTCTGAATTGATATCATTATTATGATTAATAACTTTGTTATAATTATTATTACTTTGTTATTTTGCATATACGCTGAGAGCGTATGCACCAGAGACAAATTTCTTGTATGCCAATCACATGTGGCCAGTAAAGTATCTTGTCCTGTCCTGTCCTGTCTTGTCCTGTCCTATGGAAGGAAGTAGAATGCTTTCTTATAATTGATCCAAGCTACATTCAAGTTAGTCTTCCTTATTATTATTTCCTTAGAATAAATCTCTGTAATTGTCTCTAATTCCAAATGCAATGGATCTCTTACTCAGAGATGTCTGCACTGGACAGGGAATCGGGTCCCCCTTTTTGGGGGTCATGGAGGTAAATTTCAGAATGAACTGCCCATCCAACACTGGCACATTTAACCATGCTAGTACCTTGGCATCATTCTGCTCATAGAATAAAATTTAGTACAGCTGTAGGATATTATTGTCTTACTGTCTGCCTTTCAAGGACACTGTCTATTTACACTAATTTATTCTATTTGCTCTCAGCTAGCTGCTTATAGTCCCTGGCTTGACTACTTCAAAAATCCCTAACCGAATCATCTAATTAGTTTGATGTAGAGGTGGCTTTGTATTTAGCTGCAAGGGAATTTGAGGTTATTCCGATCAAAAGCTTGAATGGTAATTTCAGAATGATTGACAGCCTCATGCTGTGATGTCTTTCACAGCAAATATTATTTTGATCTTAGTCAAACAACATGCTTAGCCTACAGATCTTATTTCCTGCCCCTTCTTTTCTATTAATTATTTCAGCACATGCTTTTCCCATTGCTTTTGTCTTCTCTTGTTTTAGTAATCCCACATTGCTGCAATGGATTAGAACATTTTTGCTGATTACTGGAGTTATAACAGCATGAGACTCAATGTTGTAGGTGTAAAATGCCTGGATTTTACACAGTTGTGCCAGTTGCAAAAACTCAGTGTACTCTGTAGAAGTGCCTTTATTCAGTAGCTCATATTGTTCCTTTGGGAAAAAAAAATGTGTTTTGTGAGCCTTTCTAATCAATTTATGACCTAGTTTAGTTTAGGGAGTCTGGTTTTTTTTTCCTGATTCTTAGTCCTTTGTACAAAGAGAAATGCTTTTAATATGACTTTCCTTTTACAGCAGATAAGAAACATTAACCAATTCGTTAGAATGCAGATAGCTTGTACTATATTGGTGGTTTGAATTACATCTCCATGTGTGTGATGTGCATAATTATGTTGTATGTACAGGTAATCCTCAAGGTACAATAGGCCATTTAACAACAATTTGAAGTTACAACATTCCCACCCCCAAAGCTACACACAATCCCATTTCAAAGTTACAATCCCTTTGGGGCACTTTCGACTGACTGCGGAGATGCTACAACACACCCATCCACCTATTTTCTCCCCATTCTGCCCCACCAGCCTCCACAGGCACTGGGTCTGCTTTGCCACTCTACCAGGTTCCACACATTCCTCTCCATCCCCCTCCACTGTTCGCTCGCTTACCTTTTGAAGATATCCAGAGCTCAAGAAGTTGGAGTAGGGAAGGAAGCTTCCTTGCTGACCACAAGGCACAATCGAGAAGAAATCCTGCTGGTCTTGCTTTCGTGGTTATGCTTTGCTCCCCCAGCATCAGCAATGCTAGCTTTACACTATTATTGCTGGTGCCGGGGAAGCAAAGCACAGCAAGGAAAACAAAACTGACAGGAATTCTTCTCCTTGATATTGCCACGTGACCCAGCCATGGAACAGCCTTCTGTACTCCAACTTCCTAAGCTCTGGATATCTTTGAAAGGTAAGTGCAATTTTTATGGGGTGGAGTAGGGAGGAGGCCCATAGGGCTGTTGGAAACCCAAGGGGCAGGAAGCAGAGGGTGGGGAGAAGCCTTGGGAAACCCAATTTGGGTGCGTTAGGCCTCCCATGGTGCCCTCCACCCCTGAATCACCCCATGCTCTACTTAACAACCCATGCGTTTGTTTAATGAATGCATTAGGGGGAGCAGGAAAGGGTAGGTCATTAATGACATACTTCATTTAACAGAGACCTCGACTTCTGACAGTAATGGGCAGGCTCCATTACTGTCATAAGTTGAGGACTACCCGTATACAATAATCAAACTATTCCTGACTACTTTTAGGGTGATATTTTATGAGGGAGAGATATTTTGTTGGTAGAAAGGATTGTGAAAGATGTAGACTTAGGTAGTGGATTCAGTCCTCTCGCCCATCTTGATTAATATCTGCAAGACTGAAACAACAGATATAGAGGTTATAGATTATAGACATAGATACAGATATAGATGTGAGCATAGGTGTATTAGTATAACATTTTAAATTAGATCTATGTATTTCCTTTTATCTAAACCCTTAAGAATTATAACCCAACATATAATTTGATATATCCTTTTAGTATTTTCTGTAATCTTAATAGTACAATATCGTCCACCACATGCTTTATGCTCATTCCCAGTTACACCAGAAGAAGTGCAGAGGGAGATGGATTCTCCACAAAACGGTAACACTGATGCTGACACACTATGAACAACAGCCTTCGCTTTAATTTATTCCACAGCTGAATATTGTGCCAGTGTGTGGCTTAACAGTGCCCACATACAAATGGTCGATGTCCAACTCCGCCAGACAATGTGTATCATCTCTGGCACATTGGATCCCACTCTTGTGCTCTGGTTACCAATACTTAGCAATACCATACCGCCCCACATCAGAAGACAACACGCTCTCATTCAGCTGTGGACAAGGATGCTGAACAAGGCCTGCCCTGTTCACAATGCACAGCCCATCACAAGATTGAAATCCTGTAGGCCAGCTTGGAAAACAGCTATTCATTTAACATCTTCTCAGTTTAACCCTGAGAATGCCTGGAGAGAGATGGTCCAAAGTACCTTCTGATGGCCTGATCATTAGTGATCCCTCTATCAAACCACCTGATTTTGACTTGCCTCACTCTATCTGGACAAAATTGAACAGAATTAGGTGTGATACTGGAAGAAGTGCCTCTGCCCTGTATCAGTGGGGATGGAAAGATTCCCCTTGTTGCAGTTTTGGTGCTGATATGCAAGCAATTAACATATTATTCAAGATTACCTAGGACAAGTGTTCTCTGGTTCCCTAGGCCTAGAACAGGGGTTCTCAACCTTGGCAACTTTAAGACTTGTGGACTTCAATTCCCAGAATTCCTCAGCCAGCAAAGCTGGCTGAGGAATTCTGGGAGTTGAAGTCCACAAGTCTTAAAGTTGCCAAGGTTGAGAACCCCTGGCCTAGAAGATCTGTATGAAGCAATGCCTGGATAGCTGAATTGGACATCCAGTTATGAGGCCACTGCCTCATTGCAAACTATTTTTTTTAAAAAAATAAATATGTTATTGGTTTTTTGCTATTGTTGTTTAGATTTTCTGTAGCCAATTTTAACTTTTGAATGGGGGGGGGGGGAATAAGAGGAATCTTCTACTAAAGCAGGGCACTCCTGCTGTTTCCAGTACTAATTCTCAGCAGAACTATTCGTTCCTGAAGCCACTTCTATTGTGTGTGTAGTCATTCTCATCTTGTGTTGTGGTGACCCACAACAGAGAATTAAGAAACAGTATAGCATAAAGGGGCAAGATTAGTGCAGCTTCTTTTTGTACTAGGGAGATGATGTAGTCACAAATGGTGATTTTAGAAGATTTTTTGTGCTTGTCTAAAATCTCATGATTTTTAAATGGAGTGTAAAATATACTTGGATCTGAAGTGAATACCATTAGTATTTAAAAAACTACCTTTCTATTAAAAAGTCCTGTTTGAAAATAATCCATTAACATACCAATTTATGTACATGTCCTTGAACAATAAAAAATATTGCATTTAGATTATTCCTTTATAGCTTCTCTTCATAAGTAGTTTAAGCTAGACATAACACTGGAACATTAAAAGCACTGATACAAAAGTGCAAGGCAGTGAGAGTACCAATCAGCGTGCCTGACAATCACTTTCAAGCTATTTTTCTGACACACTTGCTGTACTAGTTATGCTTCATGTCAACCATAGCTTACTGAATAAGACAAAATCAATCTTTTTTCAGACAGCCTGAGCAATCCTGAATCTTATGGACAATTATTCTTACTCCTTCCCCTTTTTTAAAAAAACTTTTAGCTTTTGCAGGAGCTCTGTGTATTTGTTAACTGTTTGGATGGGTAAAAAGTAAATTGGGTATAAGAAAATAGGGTGCAATAAAAGTATGTTGTGATTCCTCTCACAAAATAGTTCTCTTCGGGGTCTTTCCTATTCATAAAATGGCAGCCATGATGAATGTGGCTGGTAACAAGACAAACTTTTAGAAAAAGACATAACGGTATTTCTCCACCATTGTTTTCACCTCAGTCAGTATGCTATGTGCAATCCTAATTTAACATACTGTTATATTTTAAAAGTATCTATGGGATGCAAACCATTATTGTAAATAAATATGTCAGAGTCTAAGGTTTTGCATTTCAGCACATTAGGTCCCTTATTTTGTAGTTTATTTTGAGGTGATAAAGTAGAGGTTGAAACCATGGCTTATTATGCATTCAAATAAAAAAAATTTAAAGCAACCTTTAAAAAAAATCACTTAGATCAGGAGGACTTCTGATGCCAAAAGAGAGATCCCTGTGGGCCTATTTGAACTTGTAATGAACCATGGTTTCAACCTCTTATTTTATCACCTCAAAATAAACTATACTTTATTTACTGATTCCATATCACTGTAGCCTAGAAAAAGAAGCCCAGACCAATCACACTATAAATTAGAATGTTTAAACATAGCCATTTAAAATATACTTATTCTTAAATATTTTAGGAAATCCTTCAAAAATCAGTAGGACCTATAGTGTAGATTGAGTTCAACTCTCTCAAATGTGGTTTAAATTAATTTAAAATGTTTGATATTAATTCCTTGGTTCAAACAAAGCTTTCTGTGTTATAAATCATATCTGATGAGCAAACAAACCTGCAGACTAAGTGGCTCAGTAACAATTAGAACCAGGTCAGCCATTTTCTACTGATTTTAAATTGTTTTTTTTTTTAATTTAAAAGAAGTTACCAGTTAGGCTGTATATAATTATATTGAATGCAAACCATTTACAAGTCAGTGAATGGCAGCCGAATTCTCCACAGGGATATTTTCTGTTTTCTCATTTCTAGGGAATTCTTGCTTGCTGAAGCTCATGTGTGCATAAGAACAGTGAAAATAATGTTTTTTTCCCTTCTGAATTACTGTTTTGTTCATCTAAATCCATCCAGGTTTATAGCTTTCAGTATTAATTAACTAAGATTGCTTTTATCTGGGGCAGCTTTAATTAAATACGTTGGGCTTCAATTAAACAAAGTCATCACTTCTCAGGGTATCATGTGAAACTTCTAATCATGCCACACACTCCCACATTTTGCCCTACTTTATTATTTATTTTATTTTAATTTATTTTATTTCACTAGGCGCATGTACTACCTCAGTTGTTGATCTTACAGCAGTACAAGATTAATCCTTAAATTGAATGAAATGCAGATTGAAATAAAAGGTAATCCACCAGGTACCAAACCCTGTTGGCTTACTCTGACCCCAGAAAAAAGTGGGGAAGACATTTTTTTACTCTTCCTTTTAGGAACCAATGTGGCCTTAGTAAGACTGAAAATATGTATGTCAGCATCAGGGGTTGGGTGGTGATAGATCTATGAGAGCTGGAAGGAGGGAAGTTGAGTCCACATCAACACTTCACCTTTCATAATGTATCCTTCCAGAAATAGCATGTGCCGGAATCCTTCACCCATTTAATTCATTAATTTATTCAACATTTATCTCGCCTTTCTGTTCAAATCTTGACATATTGACATTTCCTGTGCAGCTGTATTGGGGGGAGCTCTGTATTGGAACACTCCAATCTATAGATGGACAATCATTCACAACCCTTTGTAATTTCATGAACTGTATACAGATGTATTACATATAATTAACCACATGATTGGCAATATGATGTGTTGGAATAAATTTGTGGATTTTTGACTTTAGATCCTTAGCTAATGGAAACTATACTTGTTCCTCTTCAGGTGATTTTTTTTTTTAATTTAAAAATGCAAGCTTCTAATGCAGAGGAAGATGAATAAGCTTGCAGCTGTTTGTTTGTTCCTAATCAACTGAATGAAGTTTTTTCTTAACTTTCCCTCCTGGATGAAAATTGGAGGAGTGAATCCTTAGTTGCCCAACTCCAAACCCTCAGGCAATATTTATAAATATGACACCTTATGGCACTAGGAATGCTCTTATTTCGATCACGTGCAAGGAAAATAGCAGGATTGTTTTACTGTGCATATTTGAGAAGGGAAAGAATATTTGCAAAGGATGTGTGTTTTCCCTGTTCTTTGACATCATAGGAGAACATATATTTCTGGGGAAATAAAAAAATGATAGCACCTTATTTAGTACTATTCAAAACACTTTTTGGAACCAAGAGAGTTCCATAAGTAGTATGGAACAGAATAGTATAAAACAGTATTTCTCAATCCCAGCAGCTTTATAATGAATTTACTTCAACTCCCAGAATTCCTCAGCTAGCCTTGGTGACTGGAGAATTCTGGGCGTTGACATCCGTACATTTAAATGTTGCTGAGATTGAGAAACATTGACCTAAACCCAAAAACAAATCTGCTTGAGCCCTGATGACTGACCAAGGAAATGTGCTCTCCAGGGTAAACCTGGAGCATAATCTGGCCCTGTCTGTCTCCCTTCATATTGTTGGGCTGCAACTCTCATCATTTCTCAGCATTAGCTAGCACTAATAGGAGTTGAAATTTGGCAACATCATCCAAGTCTTGATTTGGCTAGACAAACTTCTTGAAATTCGAAAAGAACAAGAATTAAACAAATTTGTCTTCTTAAGTGCACTGTAACTAATTTCAACCTGGATTAGAAAGACCACAGTGTTTCATTTCATAGGTTGAGAACCTAACAAAAGTATTATTGAAGGGAGGTTGAGCATCTGTAGAACCAGATATATCATGGCATGAGATTCACTCAAAACATTGATAGACTACACTGCTACTGTACAAAGCTCATGAATGGAGGTAATCTCCTTTTTTCTGTAGATGGAGTTGGGAAAAGGTTGGAGGTTAACCACACCACAGCCATTTCAGATGTTCAAGGTAAGATGGAAGAAATTCACCTTGCTTGGGGATAGTTCCCTTATCAAAGGTAAAAAACCAGAAAATGCTTGCCTGTCCAAGCTGAAAATGAATTGCATACATAAGGTTATAGAGGCTAAAGTGGATCATATGTTATTGCATAATTTCTGTGCTGTGAACAGTAATCGCACTAAGCTCTTTCATCTTCATATATGGCTGTAATGTCTTTTCCATGGATACTGAAAGTTGGCAGTAGTTCTCTTGCAAAGGACATATGCATAATTTCATGTTCCATTTTCAAGACATTTCTGCTCTGATTTTTTTCAATCTATTTGAAGTCATAATTGCTTAGGAATTATTTTTTTAATAGATTCCGTGGTGTGTATAAAATGTTGCATGTACAATGTTTCACTAGGGACTGACTGCCATCACAGATTTATTTGATAATGTGGGCTGTATTATTCTGCACTCACAAACATTATCTCCATTTACATTGGATATCAATAAATCCAAAATCAGTATCCATAATTTTGATATCATTTGCTTAGTTTGAGCATTTGTTTCTCTTCCAAGTTTCTAATTTGAAATGGAGGACTGGAGGGAGGGTGTATGTTGTTTTGATGATAGAGGAGTATGCATTGCTCAAACAGTTCAATTTTGCATGAAAACATGATTCTTCACTCAAAACATAATGGATAGATAGTGAAGGGCTTAGTGAAATTAAATGGAGAACAGATTGGGGTGAAATGACAATTGTGTAAGGGGGGCATAAAACAGGAGAAGAGTTACATTTTATGAGTCTCACCCATTCCCACATTTATGTTTTTTTCAACCCTAGATAATAAATTGTCGCGCTTTACAGACTGAAACCAAATGTTTAAGAAAAATACAAAATTAATGGTAAAACTGAAGTATGCAACAGATTCTGGATTTCATCGTGAACTAAGTATAAGCAAACAATGCAGATGTTGCTTTTGCTATATGCCATTCATTATTTCAGTTATCTTTTGTTAACAACCTTTCCAGGATTCAGTTGTATAAGTTTAAATTGTTGATGATGGTAATGCTAGTTATGTTACTGTGAAGTACGGGGGACAGGATAAGGCTTTTAAAAATCTGTTACTGAATGCCATTGAGGACTTCAATGCTACAATCCCTGCTATACTGCATGAATAATGAAGACTGTTATTATTCATGGATTCCCTGTGCCATGAAGACTCCATAAAACATGGACAAATCAGGTGGGACAATATCATGGACACCAATGTGCCATCCTTTTATACAGACAGCATCATTTTATTTTGGATATAGCTTGTTCCCTTGGCACAGAAATCCTGTATCTAAGGAATTCGGCATCAGGGAAAAGGAGACATCACTCTTTATTAAACCAGCACTGACAAGAGATTTAACTCTGCTGAAAGCTTCCACTACATCAGGAGCCTGGTGCATGATAAAAAAAATGAGTGTTGTGAAAAATGCACTGAAAATATTTTATATTATGTTTACTAGTAAAGTGCAATTCCAATGAATTTGGGATGCCTTCCAGCTTCACCCATTTTTGTGGAAATGTAATTCCTGCATTTTCTGATGTAAGAAAATTGCATATGTGTAAGAAATGATATGATATGAAAAATACCATAATACTCACCTAGTATTACTTAAAATTAATTACTTTTGTGGTTGACTTCAGCCTCAAGGTGACAAAGAATGCAGCCACATTCAAAGAAAAAGAAATGGGGCAACTTCAAGTAAAGATACAAGCGATCTTTATACATATAGGTTTATATCAGACTTATTGATCTAGAGATGACATGTCAAAATTATTGGCCAGCACTGTTTTTTGGACGCAAAAACTAAACCATGATTTACCAATAGAAATTAACACAGTAATCACACAGATTAACCAGCATGTCAGACTTTTTCCTCTGCATGCAAGTATTAAATTTGAAATCCTTGGCCTGCTTTTATTTTAGCACAGAATTATCATGCCCTGTCAACTCCCGTTTTCCCTCTTGATCACACAACATTGACTTCAACCCGTGAGCATGATTTTAAATTGTCATTTGCTCTATCACAATATCAGTAGTCTTCAATCAAGACTATTCTACTAAAATTGCAACGTATGCTAAATCTATAACATTTTACCAACCATAAGAAGCCGTGGTGGCAAGTGGTTAGAATGCAGTATTACAGGCTAATTCAGCTCACTGCCAGGAATTCAATCCTCACCAGCTAAAGGTTGGCTGAGCCTTCCATCCTTCAGAAGTTGGTAAACTGAGGCCCAGACTGTTGGGGGCAATATGCTGACTCTTAGAGAGGTCTATAAAGCACTATGAAGCTGTATATAAGTCTAAGTGCTATTGCTATTATTTTGCAAATGAGTTCAACTGACCTGTTGTGACTACAAACAGTGGTATGTTTGGGGAGTACTGAATGGGGTGGGCATATCCCCACTCCTTTGGCAAATTAGCCAACCTCCATTGCCACCATTTCTCCCCCAGCAGTTTATTAGCACTATATTTGCAGAATTTCTTCTCTAACTCTTACTTCCCACCCTTCCTATTTTTGGAAAAAGCTTATTTCCAGGCTTCCAAGAAAAGAGGATAGGAAAGGAAATTCTTGCTATTTGGAGAAGAACAGGGATATATCTAACAATATCTGCATTGGCACTAGTCAAGGAGATCCTTGCCTTTAGATAAAGCATTCCTTGGACTGTCCTGGAAATAATAAGGGATGTTGATCTAGTTTTTTGTTGTTTATTTGCCAGTTTCCCATTTTGATCAGCCTCACCACCTTCTACTGCCCAGCAGCTAGTCAGTTTCAGTTATACTCTATAGCAGTGATGACGAACCTTTTGGCGACCGAGTGCCCAAACTGCAACCCAAAACCCACTTATTTATTGCCGGGTGCCAGATGGGCGTAGCCCACTGGATGGGCATGGCTGTGGTGGTCATGGCAGATTGGGTGGGAGTGGCCTGGGTGGGAGTGGCCAAGGTAGGCGTGATCACCTCGATGTTGCTCGTGGGAAGGGACGCCTGTGGGGGCTGGGCAAGGTTGGGGGAGATCCAGGGGATCTCTGCCATGTGGGGCAGTGGGCAGGAACCTCGTCCTGTGGAGTGAGGCGAGGCAAGGCGAGGCAGGGTGGGGGTGTCATTGTCACAGGGAAAGGTGAGGCAGGGGCAGGGCGGCTGCTTCCTGACACCATCGACCTCTGCACACAGAGGCCAGCGAGTGCATGGGTGCTGGGATGCATCCGGCCATGTGGGACCTCGGCGAGTTAGCGAGCGGCTGGTTGAAGAGGGATGGTTGCCATCTCCAGGGCATGGCCTGTGTGCCCACAGAGAGGGCTCTGAGTGCCGCCTCTGGCACGCGTGCCATAGGTTCACCACCAATGCTCTATAGGATTTAGCTGGCTGCCCAGTGAGGGCAGGATCTGCCTCCTTTCTCTCTGGATATTTGTGACCTGTTGTGTTCCCATTGACCTGTTGTGTTTCACATTCTTTTGAACTTGTGAGATGGTAAAATGGGGTTTGGGAAGAAGGATAAACCAACTACCTACAGAAGCCCACATAGAAATTGTGGAATTGTGCAATAATATCTGGGTCATTCATTGTACCTGCTTTGTCCCAGTGGTGGATACACCAAGGAAGGAAATGATAGCATAGAAGGGAAATGGCCAGATCACTCCCTTTCAATGAGTGAACAACCACTAATTGCTGACAGATATGGAATCATAAATAAACTCAGTGAGAAGCCAGAGAGAGAACTTGCCTGAAGAATGCAGAACTAAAAAAAAAAAAAAAGTAAGGTGAGAAAACATCCTATAGATGGCAGCTGGAAATTATTGTGTTTGAAGTATCGTGGGCTTGTTCTATTTGTAGTACCTTCTAGCTTAATAGAAAAAAATATATATTGATGTTAAACAAATTTTATTTAACTTGTCTGTAACCACAATGGCTGGAAGAAGCACACTTTACTTTGAAAAAATCCTGACATTTACTTAGACAGACAGAACTTTATTTTGGTTATTGACCAATAAAAATACCATTAATAAAATGAACATAAAACTATCCCCTAACAGCAAGAACTATTAGCAATCATTTGTGGGGGAAGCTTATACATAATGTAGCAAAAGTACCTTGACAGACTTGAACACTGTGTTCTATCTAACAAAATTCAATAGTAAAGAAAGTAAAGTTCTACATGTAGGACATGTAGCTGCCAAAAATGCTAACCGAGTCCTAGGCTGCATTAAGAGAGGTATAGGATTAAGATCATGTGAAGTGTTAATAGCACTTTATAATGCCTTGGTAAGACCACACTTGGAATATCGCATCCAGTTTTGGTCACCACAATATAAAAAAAAAATGTTTAGACTCTAAAAAGAGTGCAGAGAAGAGCAACCAAAATGATTAGGGGACTGGAGGCTAAAACATACGAAGAACAATTGTAGGAATTGGGTATGTCTAGTCTAGTGAAAAGAAGGATTAGGGGTGACATGATGGCAGTGTTCCAATATCTAAGGCGCTGCCACAAAGACGAGGCTGCCACAAAGATGAGGGGGGTCAACCTATTGACCCCCGAAGGCAGGACAAGAAGCAATGGATGGAAACTAATCAAGGAGAGAGGCAACCTAGAACTAAGGAGAAATTAATCAATGGAACAACCTGCCTCCAGAAATTGTGAATGCTCCAATACTGGAAGTTTTTAAGAAGAGATTGGACAACCATTTGTCTAATTTGCAAGAAACAGTAAGAATATTAAACCAATTTCAAGACATTATTCCATACCCTATGCTGAACAATCAGATGACTTTCTTGATTTGACTTAGAGTAGTCTGAATCCAGCTTTGAAGCTTAATGCTATATGTGTGCTAAATAACTCTAACTTGTGTAACCAATCATTAAGATTTTTGGGTCATTATAATGTGTGAACTGGCCAGGCTATTTCAGAACCATTAACTATAGTTTACTTGTTTTGATGAAATATCAACCTACAGTCATTGAAATTTCTGCTTGCACAAAAGGAAAAATGAAGCATTTCTATCTCGACTTATTAAAAAAGACATGACAATCTAATCACTGCCTATATGAAATTGCTTTGGTTTGTTTCTTATTTCTCTTGTTAGTTAGGGAAAAGATTGCTGAACTAAGCCAAAGCCAATAAAAGAGGTCCCAGCATGATGTGTGAACCTGCCATTTTCTTAATCAACTTGTCCATGGATTCATCGATATTAACTAGACAATTAAAGGCTTTAAAGAGTCTTACAACATTAAACCAAATCCATAATTGCAGCTGTTGTATTATCTGGTTATATAGTGAGTCATCTGGTTTTGACATTGTGGTTGTTGGCCTACTTCCCGGTAAGGCAAGAATGTTCCCAGGAGGAAAAACAAGCCATCAATATCTGGGTATTTCCCCCCCCCCATCCTCCTGCTAACAAAGTGTCAGATATTGAATAAGTTAATAGAACGTAACTCTATTTAAAACATTTCTAAGGAATAATGCTATGAAATTACAAAAATGTTTTTTTCCCAAAGTTCTCCACATAACAGAAAGAATAGCTCTGGAACCACAGTTTCATTATCTGCTCCTTATCAATATTCAGAGTATGTGTAACAAATATGCATATGGGAGGGATGTAACATCATGACAAGCTGTAAGTATTCATGGATAACTCAAAAGGCCCTTATGTATATAAATAAATGCACAGATGCTCACTTCAGAAATTTCAATTAATGTGCCTAGATCAGGAAGTGAACATGCGCCTTAGGCTCCTGCTCATTGTATCTGTTGCCTATTCAGCGTCAATGGAATGAACTAAAGGCTGCATCTTTCAGTACATCTAAGAAATGAGACACACTGCTTATCAGATGCACTGTTTATTGCACAGAATTAGATTAATTGGGATCATCAGGTTTCAGTAGCAGGACAGAAACAGGATTATCATTATCCATACTGCAGAGGTCCAGAACACTAGAAGGTGAGGCTCTGTACCTTTTGCTGACATCTAGTGCTGCTCTGAACAGAATATGCCATTTATTGTGAATAGAACATTCATATTTAAATGATGGGTTTCTGAACCATAATCTCTCTGGTGTTTATGCTGAAGCAATCAGGATATTTAAACATAAGTTTGCCTTTCACAACAGATGCTACAGTGTATATATTTTGTCATTTCAAACTATTAAGTTCTAAATGTCATTTTCTGCAAATTATTTTTAAGTGATCTCCAACAAACCAACAGCATTTCTGCACAAGTAATATACCAGTGTTAGAGAGGGGAGTGGCATGTATTGTATATAAGAAAAATAACTCCAAATAGATAGCTGCTGTTTACAATTCTTCCTTATCCCATTGTAGAATAATTATCTATAATCTAAATGCCAATAATATCAGTAATGCACTGTTGCAAATCCTGTCTATACTTATACTACCATTCTGTTGGCTTTACTCATGCGTGAAGAGTTCATGTTCTTGATGTTTTGATAGACTACAATTATTGATGATATAGCTAAAAATCATATGGATGAAATGAAATGAATTTTTATCAGACTTGGGCCAGACAAAGCAAAAAAATCAACATTTGAGAGATCCCAGAAAATGATGTTCAATGGTTCTTAGTATAAAGTCCTGTATCTATAAATATATTGCTGCAGGGTTTGATTTGATGGCAATGCATATGAAGGATCTAACTGCCTATTGAACATGAACATCAAACTAAAAATACCAGTGCAATTTTGATATACATTAACTGAAGCACTGCATCTGCAATATAGCAAGTAATTATTCTATTATATTCTACTCTGGATAGACCATGCTTTGTGTTTTGTACCCAGATTGGCGCATTTACGAATTTTAAAAGATCAAGGAAAAGCTGGAGCAATGTTAGAGGAAGAGTTAACCAGAGGGTGGGGCTCTGGAAAGAAAACATACAAGAAAAAGTTAAAAGTGTTAGGTTCATTATGTTTGCATAGGAGAAACTAACGAGCGACATTGTAGTGGTTAATTTGTTATTTAAGAAGGGGCAGCCAGCCCCTTTAACGAGAGCTGGTTTAGAGACTTTTCACTTTAGAGAACCAGTTTGGCTTAGTGGTTAAGGCACCAGGCTAGAAACCTGGAGGTTATGAGTTCAAGTTCCGTCTTAGCCATGAAAGCCAGTTGGGTGCCTTTGGGATAATCATTCTCTCACAGCCCACATTGTCTGGCTCAGGTGACAAGCCAGTGGGTCAATTCCTGTCACAACCCATAGAAGGGGGAAAAGCCGATCCTGCACTTGCAGGAAGATGCTAGAAAGAAAGAAAAAAAGGGGTAGGTTTGTTCTTAGTTGAAACAAAGAGTAGAGTAAGAAACAAGAGAATGAAGTTAAACGAGTTTTAGAATAAATGTTAGGAAACATTTCCTGTTGATAAGAGTTGTTAAGCAATAAATCATCCTATCAATGGATAATAGAAAAATGGTAGGAGATTAATGGGGGCAAATGATGATGCTTTTATTATTGCATCATATAAATCATGCAAGTTATATGCATGTGTCCAGCATAGTGATGACAATTTATAATTGTATCATTGGGACAATGGCAAAATAATAACATAGATTAACAATGTTAAATTGTAGCATATCATCCACATAATCCTATACTTTGTTCTACCTATGCCAATTTCCTTAATGTTTTCTAAAAAATATAATTTCATAACCTTATATTTATAGAAATAAATTAAATACAGAAACTGGGCTTTCCTGATGTTTATTATGACACATATTTTAAGAAGAAAACATGCTATTGTTAATCACTTATGAAGTAGGAATAGAATGAAATATGGTCTATCCAGAATATGAAAGTTGGAGGGAGTCAAAATTTATTTATCTGTGTCCTACCTTTATTATTTTTACAAATAATTCAAGGTTGCAAACAAATCCAACATACCTTCAGCCTTCTATTTTCCTTATAGCAGCAACCCTGTGAGGTTAGTTGGGCTGAAAGAGAGTGACTGGCCCAAGGTCACCCACCAGCTGGCTTTCATGGCAAAGCGGGACTTGAACGTGGTCATCCACTTTCTAACCTGGAGCCTTAACCACTGGACCATATTGACTCTCTTCATATTCATTTCAGAAACATCCAAAAAACCTTATCAAAAGCCTTTCCTGCATCCAAATATATTATGGCTGCTGGTTTTTATTAAACAACTACGACAAATCTAATGTCATCTACCTCTGAATAGTCTTATATAAATCCAGCCTGAGTTGAATATACAATAACTGAAAGAAAAAATAATTTATTGGCAGGGTTAGCATCCCTATAGATGTGTGAGATAGAACTATAATTAGGATTTGTAATAGGATCTGTGTCTTCCTTGGGAAGCATTAAGTCACATTCATACAACAGGATGTGATCTATAGATCTATTAGAACTTCAGCATAAATTCCAGGAAAACAGACGGTAAGAGCCCAGTATTTATTTTGTCAATCAATTGGTCCTTAGCAGATGCCAAACTCCTTAGTATTTCATAAGTTATAAGGGAATTGCCATAAGTAATAACATTAGAAACAGATGGCCAGAAAAAAGGGATATGCTATATCAGGCACAGACACACATCAAAATAAAAAAGTGATAAAATTGTATTCTCAACAATAGTCAAAGCATATTGCAAACATCCCTGCACACATTAATAAGGTGCTGTCATCATTGTTATTATGCAAAGCTAAGTGTGAGGAGGTTGAAGAATAAATCACAGCTACAAAAGAGAACACTATTTCTTTTCCTTATAGCATTTGAGATCAATATATAGAACAAACTGCATGATAGGATTGGAAGGCAGAACATAGAATATTTTCAGCCTTGTGAAGAAATTTCAGTCCTAAAACCCTAGAGAAGTGAGAGATTTTTCTGCTGTGGCCAGATCATCTTAAGATGTGTCGGATGTTGTTATAACAAGTATGGCAAGAAATCTGAAGAAATACTAAAGATCCCTCTGGTGAATCATAATTTTCAGTACACAAAACCCTATGTCTTGCACTTCTCTAGCATCTTCACTTGGAAAGAACAATATGGCTCTTAATTTTCTTTCCACTTAAGCACTGTATTTTCTCAGCTGATTTGATCAGTGGCTGAAATTTATCATCTATATCAGGGGTATCAAACTGCCGGCCCATGGGCCGGATGCATCATAGCAAAACCGGGCCCACCAAATTGCTGGCAGTGGCAAAAAAGTCACGATATGTGATGACCCAGGGCACGGCACAGAGACAAAACAGTCAACTGGCAGTTCAAACCGCTTTTTATTTGCTCCAATTTTCCCACGTTTCTGGCAAGCCGCAGAACAAAGTAAGACACACACACCTTCAGCAGCCTCTGGCTGCAAGTAGTTTCACAAGTTTTTAACTCTCCAGGCAGGGAAAGTGTGTGTGTGGAACGAGCCATCCTCCTTTGACTCACACACAGTTAGATTAGAAGAGTAATTTACTCAAGGCCACGTTGATAACAAGGAAAGAAAGATACATCCAAAATCTAAGGAGTCTGTGGAAATACAAGCTTGCCTGAGCAGTTTCAGAAGAGAAGTCAAAATTCAACTTGAGGTCTTTGAACACTAAATCAAGTTTGTCAGCCAGTCCAATGGTCAGAGTTCCAGGGTTTCCAAACAGAAATCACAACACAGGAGATCAGAGAATTGTTTCCAAGATCAGCAAAACTCCAAGCATTCAGCATTTGTTCCTGACAAATGCCCCTCCCCATAGCGGCTCCTTAAGTCTCAGTCTCCAAGTGTGCCTTGTGGAGAGGGGTGGGGCACTCTCCTCCCGAGTAGCTAGGCCTGCCTGCATTGTTCCCTCCTTTTCCCCACTCTCTGTGCTCTAGAATCAGGAGGAGGTGGCCCTTGCCCTTCATCCTGTCCCAATCCTGAAAGGTCCTGGCCTGCCTCAGCCTGCTCTTCCCCAGATTCCTCTGAAGCCACAGACACCCCTCCCTCGACCTCCATCAGCTCCAGTTCCAACTCATTTTCCTCAGCAGATACCACAACAGGTCAAGTGATGTTGCGAGCTTGACACCCCTGATCTATACAAAAAGGAAAGGCTGTAATAGGATGGGCCTTAGTATCGAACAGATTTTTTTTAAAAAAACCTGGCAGAACTCATTCATGTATTAAGGCTTCCATAAGAAAGCAGACTGATATTCTTGTCTTGAAATTCTAGAAATTGGAGCATTAAGACTCTGAGTTAAAGAATATTACTTAGGCCTGTGTAGCCTTCAATAATTCTGTTGTGGCCACATTTGTGTACTTCTTGTGATCTCTCAAATGACATCAGTAATACCTAAACTCATGCTCCCATGCTAACAGAATGATGAATAATTTTTATGTCCATATACATCTCTGTGAGTATGATTATAATGTCTTTCTCAGTAATTTCACAGCAGTTGTCACTTTGGGGAGAAGAAAGCAATTGAGGGGTTTTTTTTTGTTTTTTGTTTTGTCAACAAGCCATCTTAGGTTTCTATCTCCAATACAGGTAGCAGTAATTAGATATTAGGATAATAATGCTGCTGGGGGATTACTCTTTACCTGTCTCTAGCGTCCTCTTGGATATAAGTCTGCAAAACATAATACTGTACAGAAATAATTATTGACTGCGTCTACTTTTGAATTAAATACAGTTACATGCTAAAAAGCTTGGGCTGAATTTATATATCCTTATTTAAAGCAAATATAGACATTAATATAATAATTATGCATGTTATAACTTTACTCATTTTAATGATATGTGGAGCAATGTATGAATGAGTTTAAATTCTGAGCTTAAAGGTACATTCAAAGACCTGCCTAAGAAAGAGAATTCCATAGCATATCATTTTTCAGTTTGCTACAGCTGCAAATCATTAGAGCCTTTTCTTGGTCAGCAAAAAAAAATATGAAAGGATCAAGATGCATCTGCAAACAGTGCATGTAACTAATACATCACTGATATCCCAGGTTCAACCTAAAAGTTAACAAGTCAAGGAAAAAAAAGTTTTAAAATATCCACAAATAGCAAAATCAGTTACTATATAAAAACAATTTGTATGTTGGGTTACATTTGGGAAAAACAGTCTTCCTGTGTTTAATTTATCTAATTCACTTCTCCTATTCCAGATGCATTGCTTACAAACTTAGTACAGAAATAAAAGAGGTGCTTTTAAATACTTGGCACTGACATTTGTGCCAAATAGTTGCATGGTATTTTCAGCAGCTGTCAGACTAAAGCACCTATGAGGTCAATGGAGGATGTTTTCTAAGTTGCACATTATAAGCAAAGGATTCTTCTAAGACACTAAACCTATTTCACTCTTTTCAGGATATTTATTTGTATGTAAATATAAATATTTATTTATTGCAGCATTCTCTAATTTAGCGTTGCCCTCTTGAGCCATTGAGTTAATAATTGCTGCACAGCTAAAGATATCATTTTGGAGAAAGTTATTGTTTTGAATCAGTACCTATTGCCACAAATCTCAAAAAAACATTGTTTTTTAATGCTGTCCGATCACTTCTGTTTAATTATGATTATAAAATAACAATGAAAACACAATATGATCCAATTTAATTTTTTTCCGTAGGGGGATAGCTCCTATGTGAAGGACCGCTGGTGTGTATTTGATGGATTCATGGTATTTTGTCTGTGGGTGTCCTTAGTTTTACAGGTAATTCTATTTCATTATAATAAGGTCATCTCTGCCCAAGTACTGAGTATTGAGTTTAATTTAAAAATCCTCTGATTGGCTCTCCTCTTTAAGCAGACTCAAGAAGTGTCTGAAACTTGTAATTGAATGCCACAGAGTGTACCTAACAGGATCTATTTTATTGTTCCTTTTATTATTAAACTTGTATGTTGCCTGACTCCCAATGTCTCTGAGAGGTTCACAACAATCCAAACAAAGAAATTACATTAAATCCAATTAAAAAGAAGAAAAGATGATAAAAATGACAAAAATTACAGACTGAATGGAATGAAGTTAGGAGTCCTAATCTCCCACACTAGGTCTTCAGCCACTCTTCTGGACAAGAAAAGAGTGGAGGATGTTCAGAGCTCAGGGGGAACCTATTTCTGGAGGTTTCCCTGATGATCAACCTTTGAAATAAACATCTTCTTGATACTGTACATCAGCATCTCCTCTCTCTCTCTCTCTCTCTCTCTCTCTCTCTGTGTGTGTGTGTGTGTGTGTGTGTGTGTGTGTGTCTGTGTGTGTGTCTGTGTGTGTGTCTGTGTGTGTGTGTGTGTGAGAGAGAGAGAGAGAGAGAGAGAGAGATCTCCCTGAATTGGGGAGTGAATAAGAAAAAAACAGGCAAATTCTCACTTTCTTTGCTGACTTAAACTTGCCTACTTATCAGGAGGATTGCCAATGACCAAAATATAACCAAAATGCAGCATTTGTTACAAAATTAAGCAGAAATATTAGATACCTTTAAAAAGTCAAAGTAAGACTTTTCAAGCAAAATAAAAAGCATCTAATTCTCACCAGATTACTCTAAAACATGTTTTAACTTACTTATAAATTCAAATAAAGGTCCCAGAAAACAATGACATGTCATAGAAATCCTCACCCGGTCATGATCATCACTTTGAACATATTCGGAACCAAATTGGCCACTTAAGAACCATGGTGGCACAGTGGTTAGAATGCAGTACTGCAGACTAATTCTGCTGACTGCTGCTGTCAGCAGTTTGGCAGTTCGAATCTCACAGGCTCAAGGTTGACTCAGCTGTCCATCCTTCCGAGGATAATAAAATGAGGACCTAGAATGTTGGGGGCAATATGCTGACTCTGTGAACTACTTAGACAAAGCTGTAAAGCACTGTGGAGTGGTATATAAGTCTAAGTGCTATTGCTATTGGTAATGTAGCTCAAAAAGCAGAAGTGCTACATGGACATGTTCATCACTGTTCACACTACTGCATTCTGGAACAGTTGAAGCTTCTGGATGGCTTTTAAGGACAACCCCATGTAGAGCGTCTTACAGTAATTAAGCTGCGAGGTGCCCACGCTGTGAGTGACTATCTGAAGAGCCATTTGATCTAGGAGAAGCATAACTGGTACAGCATATGAAGAGGTGCAAAGCCAACTTTGGCACCTGGTCTTTCTAGAACAAAATACTGCTTTTCATTCCCCATCTCCTTTCACTACAGTACTGCAGCCTATTAGAGTGAAATCAGTTGGGCAATCAAGCTACTGCTAAACTAAAATGTAATGCTGTTTTTAAAACAACTTAGATCCGTGTTAATTACCTAACATTTTGAGATATGTACCAATTACCGTATATAAATTGTGTACTTTTGAGTACTCTTGCTTGGACACTATCTTAACTAAACAAAACTAAAAGAGAAAAGTTCTACTATTAGTCCGCATAAGACTTTCAAATAAAAAATTCTTATCAGACAAAACCTTACATGGTTCAAAAAAAAAAAGATTTATCTGTATATAAGTGTATACAACTAACAAAATGCTCCTATCAGAATAATTGATAACATAACAATATGTTATGCAGTACACTTTGCATTCCAAATTTAAATGACTCATTCTCTTGTTAGTGTTTTAAAAGAAATTGAATTTTAGGTATTGCACTAGAGCTTGTTACCATTATTTGATCTGGCAGCCTAACATAGCTTGCTTTCCACGTGGAGCTCTTCCTCTTCAGTTTAGCCTGGAGCAATTCTATCATGTGAGCATCGTATATCAGCAATGACATCCTGTACTTTCTATTTGACTACTCCAGTGCACCAGTGTGAAATTGTTTTAGATCAATATATTCAAGATTCCTTCATATTGTCGAATGAGATCAATGATGTTTGAGCCTGCAGGATAATCAGTTGCAAAGGCAACTGTTAAAAAGCATGGAAATCCTAAATTTAGCAAAACCAACCACTGAAAGATAACAGTGGAAGTATGTTGTTCCTGGAAATTATAGTGTTTTGCAGAAATAACCATTTAAAACTAGTAGAAGAAGACTGGCATGATTAGGAAATATCAAAGAGAAAAAAACATTCCTTTTCTTCCTAGGTTTTTGAAATTGCTGAGATAGTTGATCAAATGTCTCCTTGGGGCATGCTGAGGATCCCACGACCACTTATTATGATTCGAGCATTCCGAATTTATTTCCGCTTTGAATTACCAAGAACCAGGATAACCAACATTTTAAAGTAAGTCTGTTCTTTGCCTTTGATTTTATAGTGTAGCTTTGGTAGCTTTTTAGCCACAGCTGTATAAAAGTATATTGTGAGTGAGAGACTTGCATTCAATTTCCTATTCTCCCATATCTCTTTCCTTACTTTATTTATCTTTGCAATATGGATGAATAATTGGGGAGCTTCCAGACTTATGCAAACCCCCTGCCCTTTGAGAAGGAAAACCAAGCATTTTAAAAAATTGCCAAAGGCCCGATTGGTTTCGCAGCATAGTGTATATCATCAGTTCTGTGGGGTTTCAATAAATATCCTAGTTTACAATAGTCATAGCTACTAATTCCTTGGACACATTTTTTTATTTACATACTTAAGATTTTAAAAATAATGTAGGGAGGTACACATTTGAGAGTATACAAATTGTTCTAAATTAGAGTCCAGTGTAGTTCAACACCTGAATTCAGTGCAGTATTTAGAGCGAAAAAATACCATTTTTATCTCATTCTCACTTGATAAAATGGGTGATTAATCTACAGCTGCAAAGCCTTTTCTGATGGATTTGAAATCTTGGAAACTTTGTCCTACTTTTTTTTAATTGTATATACATTTAATGCATATCACATTCATTCTCATTTCCTTTCCTTTTTTTTAAACTAGGCGTTCAGGTGAACAAATTTGGAGTGTTTCCATTTTCCTTCTGTTCTTTCTGCTTCTGTATGGAATTTTGGGGGTCCAGATGTTTGGACCTTTCACATATCATTGTGTAACAAATGATACAAAACCAGGGTAAGTCTCAATCAGGATTTTTCTGTGTGTCTCCCTTAATCTTTCTTTCTAAAGGATTGTTCCCTGCCTTATTTTGCATTTGATATTGGTCTTGATGATGAGACCTTGAAATGTGAAAGTATTTTAGTGAAATTTGGTACTTTAGCAACTCACAGTTTTAAAGAACTTTTGCAGCTATATGATCCTCTAATGGGGAACTTGGGACCAACAAGTTCTAATTTCCCATGAAACATAGTTGTCAGATTGCTGTAAGCATGTACAACAGTGTCTGACAGTGTTGTTGTTAGGTTTCTAGGGCTCTTAGGAAATGTATTCTGCGTGAATAATTTTATCAAAGACAATGTTGTAGTCAGATAGAAGGCAGTTGTGGTGCAATTCCTAGAAAATTTGTATAAAATGAGAAAGGGGTCAATTAAATTAGGAAGGATTAGCACAGAAACAAAAACATTAACAATATTCTTAATTTTAGTGAACTACACCTTACATATTAAATGCAGCTGTTTTTAATAATGTTTTTAAGTACTGCTAATAGAAGATGTTATTCTTCTTTTTGATATTTGTATTTCTTTAGCATTTTATTGTACTTTACTGTTTGAAACTTGAAAACAGTCTGAAATATCTCTTATGAAATATTCTGTTAAGAAAATAGTGTATACATTATCTGAAATGAATAAATGGGTGATACATACAAATAGTCCTTGACTTACAACCATTCCTTTATTGACCATTCAAAGCTATAATGGCACTGGGGAATAATGACTTACAACCAGTCCTCATGCTTACAATCATCACAGCATCCCCACAGTCACGTGCTCAAAATTTGTGCAGTTGGCAATGATGTGTATTTACAATGGTTGCAGCATTCCAGGATCATGTGATCACCATTACCAATCTTCCCAGCTGGCTTCTGACAAGCAAAATCAATGGGAGAAGCCAGATTTGCTTAATGACCATGTGATTCAGTTAAGAACTACAGTGATTCACTTAAAAACTGTGGCAAAATCTGGCATGAGTCACTTGCTTAGCAACAGAAATTCTGGTTTCAGTTGTGGCTGTAAGTTGAGGGCTATCTGTATGAAAGTTCACACTGTTTGGTTCCGCTTCTATAGTTTTGACTCCAAGTCAGCAATTCTTTCCCTTGGATTTCCCAAGTGTAGCAAGATGCTTGCAGTGGTGAAATGTTCAGTGTTAAAACAAACATAAATAGGTTACCTTTACTATTTAATTTTTTTTTATTTTTCCAAACTCTCCCCCATACATATACCGTGATATTTATCAGAATTTAACATACATTCTTTTTACATTCTTATATATAAGATATTTTTAATAAAATGAAATAAATACATACACATGACTTTTGGTGTTGCTTGCCCATTTCCCCTTTCACTGTATCCACACTCCTTCTTCTCTACCTTCTTTCTCCCTTTCTTCTCTTTCTTCCCTACTTCCCTCTTCTTCCTCTCCTCTCCTCTTTCCTTCACCACTCTCCTCCCCTTTCTCCCCACTTCTCCTCTTCTCCTCCAACCTTCCTACTTCCTTCCCCCCTCCTTTACTCTTCCTCTCCTTTCTTCCCTCTCATCCCTCTTCAGATACAATTCAGGGGTAATGTCCGAGCAATTCCTCTCTCCAAATTTCCCTATCTGTATTAAGGTAACCTATTTATCCGATAGACAGATAAATAGGTTACCTTATTTACATACATTTAAGTGTACGTTTTCCTAAGTTCAGCACAATTGAACCCCTTGTTTTATAACAAGGTTTTCAAAAGCAAACATAGAACTAAGTGCTACATTTTCTGTGATGCTTCTCTTAATTTTACCTCATTTTTGTTTTTAGGCTGCTTCCTTTCCCTCAAGAGAATTCTAAGTCTTGCCAGCCAATATTCATACTCATCCTCTTGCTTTATCACTAGGCTCACTACATTTCTTCTGAGGCATTTGTCTGTCTGTCTGCATCACACTGTTGTCTCTCTGGCTCCCCTTCTCACTTTCTAATACACAACATTTTCTTGCTGTTTTGAGGGCTTCACCATGATTTATTTTTATTTGCTGCTTGCTTGTTCATATTTGTTTATTTGTGAAAGAGCAATGCACATCAAGGAAGAAAGACTTTTAAAAGTAGCATGTTAATGTATTCAGTGACTATTGCCAGAGCGAGCTGGACTTCTGGTTTTCGATATTGGTTCCTTTATCAGATCCATATTGATGGGATTTCAGCTCCAGCATTAATAAGGAACGTAATTCCCATATGCTTACTGGATCGTAGCCATAACTGTGATATTCACTTGGGGTAAAATAGCTTCCCCCCCATTATAACATGATACGCATTTTGCTAAAGGGAACATATTAGGCTCTTTTCCTTTGTTTTATTTTCACAATAAACTGGGAGCAAATGGCTGTGTCAAGATGGCCCATGAATTTCATTGCAAATAGGAATTTGAATTGGGGTCACTAAAGTCTCAATCCAACACTATTCCAGCTTTCCCTAATTTGGTGCCCTGCAAAAGGAATGGAACAAGCACTTCCCAAATTCCTACTGTTCTTTTTACCTGCTGTTCTTTCCCTTAAGTATTTAAAAACAGGCCTATATTATTTTCTACAGCCCACATATTAAACAAAGAATGAGATTACAATAAATGATGGCCAAGGCATTTCAGTTCTGTAAGATCTCATTTTATTCTGTAGTCTTCCGTCATAGTCTTAAGTGAATCCACCTAAATCTAATATTTTCTCAAGGCTGATTAATTCTCTAGTCCAATTGCTCTTAGTTCCTCAGATGGAGAAGAAAAATAAATAGGATTATCCCAAAATAATGATTTACAGATAGAGGGTATCTTTCAAGTAAATTACTTATCCCTTTTTGGCATTTGAATGTATACATAACTTATATTACTTGGGTTTTTTCCCCCTTTAGTGGATTGCCCTATAGTAGATCTCAGTTTGCTGAGGACTAAATCCTTCTGATCATTTCAGATCTTTTTTCCATTCTCTTGCGCTATTATTCCATTTAAAGATGATGTGTGAATTTGATGAAGAGCGTTAATATTGTTCTCGGTTCCCAGAAGATCATAAAGCCTTTCAGTTGATAACTCTGTCACTATCCATTATTCTGCAGTTATACCCTGGCACCTAATTTTTATACAAAACTATTGTTTCTATGCAGGCAATGATTTGGATATTCAAGGAAGTAAAGGTGAAAGCTAACCAGATAGTGTTTCCCTTTCTTTGCACACTGCAGAAAGAACAAGATTGCATATTTTACCCAGATAGCATTCAATTTGACTAACTGATTTCCTTGTCATCCCAACAGAAACATAACCTGGAACAATTTGGCAATCCCAGACACACATTGTTCAAAAGCATCAGAAGAAGGCTACCAGTGTCCACCAGGATTTGAGTGTTTGGACCTTGAAGAATTGGGGTTAAGCAGGCAGGAGCTGGGCTACAGTGGTTTTAATGAAATAGGTATGTCTATCTGATTACTATCTATTTCCAATGCCTATTTGAAAATGCTTATGAAGTTTGTAGAAGAAATTCTGAGTAGATGGGGTGTTGAAGGAGCATAAATTTGGTATTTCCCCCCCTCTGGCATATTTTTCCTCATTATTCAAAATGAAAATTGATTATTGGATACATAGTTAAGTCTATACAATTCAACTCTAATTTCCAAATTCCAGGTGATCTTAGTGGTAGAAAGTTTTCATTGATGTTACCTTCTCGCAAAGTGAAGCAACTGCAGCTATAGAGTGCAGCACTGTCCAGGAATGGAAAACATAGGTTGTTGATTCTTAATCATTTCCCTCCCTTCTATGAAGGTGACAAAAGATATTCTAAGTGACTGCAATATTCTATTGCAGTTTCGAGATGTCATGTCTAGTTTAGCCCTTAAAATATATTCTAGTGGCACTGTCGTGAGCATTAAAGTTAATACATTAACATTTTCCTTAAAAACACAGCAGAAATTGATGGACAGAAAGCAACATACATGAGTAGAAAATACAAGTACTATCCCCGATGAAGTGGGATCACATTACAGAGATAGCGGCCAATCTTATTTTTGACCCGTGTAAATCAGAACTGATAGATTTGATTGAGATTCAATATTTAAAGATGGTATGATTTGATATGAGTTTTTGATTTGAGATGTGAGGGTAAATTTATTCATTTCAGCTGTTAGAGCTTTGAGCTTCAATTAAAAAATGTGTCCATAAGTTATGAGGAAAATTCAAAGCCCCTAAAGGTACACCTTATTTTACTAGAGTACAATGAAAATCTCAAGGATTGTAAATTGTCTAGAATAAATTAATGCTGTCAGGCTTCAACTACATCCCACAATAATTTTAAGATGTTCTCCCTGTAGCTTTCTGAAGGCAGAGATAGCAAAGATGAAGAAATGACTGTATCATTCCGTGTCCAAATTGTCTAGCAAATAGCCTATGCAGATGTTGGCTGGACCAATGAATATATCGGATTCCAGTTTAAAAATACAATCTTTCAAAAACTTTTCTTTAGTTTTCCACTTGCTTTTCTGAATTACTCTGAAGAATGTTAATTGACTTGTCCTTGTAAGATGTTGTACTTTGTTGATTACTGATCTCTGACTTTTCTTATATACTGGGGCTTGGCATAGCTACTTGGCAAAGCTATTTGTAGGTGGCAGGTAGGAGCTCTCAGTTTGGCTTACTGACAAAACTTGGCCTTTTCTGGCCTAGATTTGGAAGACAAACAATTGATTTGTTTCCATGTGGATCTGTAGATTGTTGCCCCTGATTTCTAGGACTTTGGGGATGTCAGGAGAATTAATACAATTAGTTGACAAACTTGACGGCTCCTAGAAAACATTCACTCATCAGTGGCAGCAAGACTTGTGGCTGGAGTTGAGGCTTATTAGCAATATTCTTAGTTAATTAGTAGAGGCAGCTGAAGCAGATTAGTATAGTGAACTACAATGCCATAGAGCAGTGGTTCTCAACTTGTGGTCCGTGGACCTCTGGGAGGCAGCAAAGTCATCACAGGAAGTCCACAAAGGTTTGAAGAACTGTTACGATTTAAATCTTGAGTCAGGTTTTGGGAGTCCATGGCCATTTCCATGGCCACAAAAGGTATTTAAAGAGGGTCCATGGTGAAGAAAAGATTGAGAACCAATGCTGTAGAGCAGAGATCCCCAACCTTTTGGGCACTAGGGACCAGTTCTGTGGAGAAAGGTTTTTTCATGGACCAGAGAGTGTGTGATTTTGTGTGCTGCCTGCATCCCATGGATGGGGCCTTGCTTGTTTGTGCGGACTGGTTGCTGGCATGCCGCGGCCTGGTACTGGTCCACAGACTGGGGTTTGGGGACCCCTGCTGTAGAGCTAGAGCAGGTAGGTACAGTAAAAAAAGTTTGAATAGGAAAGAATAAACAAAATTTGTAGCTATGCCATTACACCTCTTAAACATTAAGGCCTTCAGCTCTTACAGAAAGAACTGATCAACTGGGAGCAGAGTTCCCAGTGGCATTGATAGGCTAACCTAGAAATATAGCTCTCAATTACTGTAGGACAGGCAAAGTGAAAGCTTGTGGCTGCCCAAGTCAAAAAAGTTGGCCTTTGGCTAGCTACTTATGTCAGAGCCCCTTATGTGGAAGTGAAGGTGCAGCACGATATGTTGTCTGTAATAATTCCAGCCAAAACAGTGGGAAAGCCATCTGAATGAATTTGCTGTTTCAAAGCAGGTCCCTGTTTCAGTTTCCAAATAAGCTTTAGTTGGGATTATCCAATCAAAGCTTCCCTTCAAGGCTTTCACAGCATTCGTCTCAGCTTCTCTAAGCCATTTCTCTGGAAGCAGTGGCGTTCCCAGTCTTCTCCTACATTCCATTCCTGCAATCTAGACACTGTCTTCCAAACTTCCTCCGCAGGAGACAGAATAAGCTGCTCACCTGCATATAGATGAGGGAAAAATTTATGCTGTTCTCCTTAGACCCAGTCTTGACAATTTCTCAGCTGTTCTTTCGGACTGTAGTGATCCTGATTCTCCCAGGAATCTGCGCAAGAGAAAGAAAAGCAAATGTCTATTTGCACAAGGGAGAGAAAACATTTTTTTTAAAACTCACATTTTGACACTTTCCCAGCAAAGAAACCCCATCTGTATTTTTACCAACCATTCTTTCTGTCAGATTGGTCCCAACAGCGTTAAAGATATCAAAGAAACCCTAACCCTAGGAGGCAGAATAAACTGGTCTTTTGCATATAGCAGACAAAGAGATTAAAAACTTCTTCGGAAGCCCCACTTTGCCACCTTCCCTGTCCACTCCTTCAAAGAACAGTAACACTTTCTAACTTCTGAAGCATCTGAATAAGAGGCAAAAGAATCTAGACATTGGCATAAAGGAAAAAAGATAAGTTAAGATTCTTCTTCCAAAATTTCATTTTGTATAAGATGTTCTAATTTTAAAATATTATTTTTTTTAAAAAACTATTTTTTCTAATTTAACCATTGTATATTATTTGTTACTTTTTAAAATGGATTCTCCCTTCAAATGTCCTGTGCTTTATAGTTTGGCTGTACAGCTTTTGGGATGGAAAGGCACAAAGATGCCTTAGTATGTGCCTGATACAAAAGCTGCAGAGGGGCAGCCAGACAGTGCTGGAAAAAGATTCAGCTGCTTTAAGGATAGAAGCTATGTGAGCACACTGTATTTAAAATCAGTAAAAAATAAAATGATGAACTCTGGGATATAAGAAAAAAGCCTTCTTTATTGCTAAGGTTTTGTCAACTAGCTGTTGACATCATCAGAGCAAGGGCTGAATAATAAGGGAGCCTGTACATACACTTATATAACAGTTATAATGGTCAAAGTATGGAATGTACATATGGCATGCTCATAACATGCTTACTCGCATATAGTCATGGTGGTCTCGACATTGATGTGAAAGCTGGTCTCTGGTTGAAATTCAAAAGTCGCGCCTATCAGCTGTTCAGCGCGTAAGCCTCATCGCGCCTATCAGCTGTTCAGCGCGTAAGCCTCATCGCGCCTATCAGCTGTTCAGTGCGTAAGCCTCATCGCGCCCCGCGCAGTCGTGCGCTGGCTGGTATGTACAGGCTCCCTTATTATTTGGCCCTTGTTCTGATGATGTCAACAGCTAGTTGACAAAAGCTTAGCAATAAAGAAGGCTTTTTTTCTTATATCTGGAGTTCATTTTATTTTTTATTGCTTTTAAATGTCTACACCTGGGATTCCAGTATTTAAATTTATCAAAGATATATATACTGTACATATAGCCAGGCCTAGCCTTCGGTCCATTATAAAATCTATTTAGTCACGTACTGTGAGCCAGCTGTTTTGATTACTGTACACATTGTAAAGTTATCTACTCAGAAACACGTTGTTATTTTCTTTGTACCCCAGCTTATTAACTGAACATTTTAATTATGTTGTTTTATGTGCGGTGATAATAACATTTTCAGTGTCCTCAAAGATTTGAAATGATTAGAGAATGAGAAAGAATATGATTGTGTGATTACGTTTTTCAGAATTATGATTTAATTATATATAACTATGCCTATGAAAATAAACAGAATTCAAAGGATCTTTTTCAACAAAGCAGTATTTCTACTGTTTGAAAACCATGTTCTGGTATACAGAAGTGTAAAACCAAGTGGAAGTGAATTTGCTAGTCTTTAATACTTTTAATATTATTAAAATTGTTCCTTCTCTAGGGGTTAGGGTTATTGCAATGACCAAAGAACAGTATTATATTCTTGCTCTACAAGTTTATACTTCTGTGCATTTAGTTGTGGCATTTATCTAGGAGACCCTTTTCTTATTTGTGAATCTACTTTTTGTAAGTTTCTCTCTTTCCTCCCCTTCTTTTTGCAACCAACTTAAAAATACTTTGTAGCATGGCACCCAAAAGGGCTGTGTTGAAGTGCCCTTGGATTCCATTCCTGTTGAAGCAATCTTAATCTTAATTTGCTATGAGTTGAAATTATAGCAGGACTGATCATTATTTCCTTGCTGCTGCTGATGTAACTATAGTCTCTGAAATTGGAAGCACTAATACAAATGCTATTCTGTATTAGATTGCTTTCAAACATTGTAGCATAAATTAGTTGGGATGGTAGGGTCCCAGAGGCAAACTGGCATTAATTTACTCCTTTCGGTTAGATTCCATATTCATTACTTACGTCCTATTCATTTCTGTGAGTTTTATGGGGAATGGGGGCTCTATCAATCCTGTATCCTGGCAATCCTTATAATTGCAAAACAAGAGCAGTTATAAAAAGGATAATTCACTTTAATTGGTTTTGATTCTTTTCCTGCTGAAACTTTTTCCTATTTGGCTGTCCAACCATCTCCTTTCCAGGCCCAGCTCTTCTCAGACCAAGGAGGGACATGATTTCTCTGCTGGTTTTTTGCCTCGAGATTAAAATAGGACTGATTGCCAAGGACTGAATGTTAAAAGAATTGCCTTAATCTAAGTAGAATGTACTCATTATTCCCATAGTACAAAATGATAAATTCTCAAGGGATGTATGCAAAAGATTGATCACTCAATGCTGTTAAGATTCTCCTTAGTTCTAGGTTGCTTCTCTCTTTGGTTAGTTTCTATCCATTGTTTCTTGTCTTGCCTTTTGGTGCTTTGGAAAATAGTTTGACCCCTTTATCTTTATAGGAGCCCCTCAAATATTGGAACACTGCTATCATGTTCTCCCTAGTCCTTCTTTTCATTAGAGTAGACTTACCCAATTCTTCATATGTTTTAGCCTCCAGCCCCCTAAGCATTTTTGTTGCTCTTCTCTGCACTTTTTCCAGAGTCTCAACATCTTTTTTGTACTGTAATGACCAGAAATGGATGCAGTATTCCAAGTGTGGTCTTAGTTAGGCTTTGTAAAGCAATACTAGAACTTCACATGATCTTGAGTCTATCCCTCCATTAATGCAGCCTACGATTGCATTGGCTTTTTTGGCTGCTGCCACACACTGTTGGCTCATATTGTCCACTAGGATTCCAAGATCCCTCTTATAGTTACTGGCATTAAGCCAGGTTTCACTTAGTCTGTACTTATACAGTTGATTTTTCTTGCCTAAGTGTAAAACCTTATGTTTATCTACATTGAATTTCATTTTGTTAAATAGGGCCCAATGTTCAAGTCTCTCAAGATCTCTTTGGATCTTGAGCTTGTCTTCTGGGCTGTTGGCTTGTCTTGCCAGCTTAGTGTCATCTGCGGATTTGCTGAGTTCCCCTTCAATTTCGTTGTCTAGATTGTTGATGAAGATATTGAAGAGTACTGGGCCTAAAACCAATCTTGGGGTATCCCATTGCTTACTTCCCTCCATATGGATGTAGTTCTGTTGAGAACTACATGCTGAGTACGATTTGTCAGCCAGTTACAAACCCATCTGGTGGTGGTGCTGTCTATTCCACATTTTTACTAGTTTGCCAAGAAATAGGTTGTAGTCTACTTTATCAAATTCTTTACTGAAATCTAAGTATTGTTGCAATATTCCACACAATGTATCAGTACTTATCGCAAAGTACTTTCTCAAACAAAGGTCAGCCTACGTGACCAACAGCTATATCACGTATACCTAAGGTGATTTCCTTGTTTCTTGAAGGGCACAAAAAGACCATATATGGTAGTAAGGAAATGCTTCTTTGTTTCTGATATGTAACCACTCCCATGCTTGCTGTGCGCTAATAAAAGTAGGTGCGTAAGATCTCAAGGGGCCTTTTCGCTCCTGTTCTTACACACCTTACCAAAGGAAGATGTTGTCCGTGTCTTCTTATGCTGCGCGCGAGGTCCGATAGTCAGTCCGATTATCGTACATCACCGGTTCCACAATTCACCCTGTAAAGGGCCAAACCGTATCAACTGGTGACCCACGACGTGATTCTTTTTTAGGAATATGTCGCCTTGACTCACCCTTCTTACGCACCTGGTACAGGCTCGCGCATCGTAAGTATGGGCATTTCTCTCTCCAAAGCTCTGTCCAAGCATGTGGATGAGCTTTATACTTTAGTCAAGAAGGCAAACTGTTTGCAAAAAGTTAACGGAACTACTGTATATCCTCTCTCTCGTAAATCTATTGTCTCTTTTCTCACCTATCTTCAGCAACACGTTCCTGCCTATCCTTCTGACGGCTCTCTCCGTCGCTCCACCTGGGAACGTTTGGGCAAATAGATTCATGAACCTCCACGCGCCCCTCCTGATATTATGTGTACATGGCGTGCCATTATGGCTGCCCTAAACACCCTGTATCCTGACTCTACCACTCTACCCGCTCCTTCTCTTTCCAATCTTCCCACCGAAACCCCCCCCGTCGTCCCTCTATCCTTCCCTCTTTCCCCCTTCTGCTCCCCCTCCCTACTCTTGTGAGGCTCCCCCTGAGTCGCCTCTTCCTATTTCACCATCATCTCAACTGCCTCCTCCGTCTTTTTCTGGAGGAAGTGTTGTTCGTGCTCTTCAACACGCTACACTTGAAGGGATTCTGGAAACAGAAGATCTTCCTTCTTCTGCTCTCTTTCCTGTCTCATGGGTTGTTCCGCAAGGCGCGGCTGCTGGTGCCCCAGGGCAACCCGTGTACCAAGCTATCTCTTACAAATTAATTAAAGATCTTAAAAATGCTGTCCGTGATTATGGACTTCACTCTCGCTACGTTCATGGCTTGCTTAATTCTTTTTCTACTGATCTTTCTGAACTGCTCTTAGCTGATTGGCAATCACTTTTTGGGATGATTATGACTCTGTCTCAATATGTTATTTGGACTTCTGAATATACTAAACATGTTAATGTTACTATTAATGCTGGTCTTCCTGCTAATGTTATTGCTGATGATCTTCATGGCTCAGGCACTCGCGCCACTGTTGCTCAACAAGCCGCTTCTGACCGCGCTGCTTTTCCTCTTATAAAAAATGCTGCTCTTAATGCTTTTCGCAAAGTTGACGATGCGCAAAGCGCTCCTTTGCAAACTTTTTCTAAAATAATTCAAGCTACTAATGAAGACTATGCTTCCTTTATCAGTCGCTTACAACTTACTCTTGAGCGCCAAATTGACAATGTAGATGCTAGAAATGAATTGATGTTAAAACTGGCTTTTGAAAACGCTAATTCTGACTGTCAAAAGGTTTTGCAGCCTTTGGCCAATAAACCTGATTCAGTCTTAGCGGATTTCCTCCGTGCGTGTCGTATAGTAGGCACCACTGGACACAAAATGGCTGCTCTTGCTTCCGCTATCACTTCTTCCATGACATCCCCCTTTTCTTCCGTTTCGGCTTCTCCGTCTCCAGATGCTTATGCATTTTCCCGCCCAACCGGAAACTGTTTCAACTGCGGAAAGCCTGGTCATTTCAAATCTCAATGTTGCGCCCCGGGCGGGGGCGGAGCTCCTCGTAACCGCCCTCCTGTCCCCTCCCCTTCAGCTAAGCCCTCTACGGTCTGTCCTCGCTGCCGCAAAGGCTTTCACTGGAAGTCTCAGTGCCGCGCTGCTCCTTTTTCGCCTGCTCACTCCGTTTCACCTTCGGAAAACTAACTGTGGGGCTCACAGCTAGCCCCGCTCCAAAAGCTGTTTCTCTCAATGCCTCATCCGCTTCTATTTCCAATGCTTTTCCTGTTTTGCTGGCTGAGGCAATTGTCTATGATGACCCTGGCTCTGTTTTTACTTTACTGCTTTTAATTTCTACTCCAGCATCTATCCCTCCTGCCTCCCCTGTGCTTCTTTTTCCATCACCCTCACTTATTATTGAAGGTGTTGTTGCTGTTCCTTTTTTTTTTTATTTATTTTTTTTTTCCCCTCTTTCAATATAAAATTTTTATTGTTTTCCAAAAAAGAAAAAAACATCACAAGTATTACACAATATTATAATATATCCCACCACCACCCCGGACTTCCCAAACCAAATCCCAGGCTAATATTCAAATATAGGTAAACAAATATTAATATCTCTAACTCCACAAACTCTATTTATAAACAATCCATCTCCTCCACATTAATAAAAAAATTATACATTTAAGTAATTCAAATACACCAAAGTCTATATCAATTCAGCAGGTATCACCAGTAGCTCTTCCTCTCT